>NC_028640.1:28820562-28821879 GCF_001406875.1 Solanum pennellii
TAACTACTCATTTTCGTATGATTTTTCAGAGATTTAATATTTCTTTTGTTTCAAAAAGAAAAATTTTGTTTCACTTGACACACAGTTACAGAAAAGAAAGAAAATTTCTGAATCTTGTAGTCACGAATTAAAGTTATGTCAAACTTACAATTGTACGTTAATTTTACGATCTTAAAACATTTCACGTGAAAAATTAAAATTAAAATATTTGAAAAAGCAGAAGTCATTCTTTTCTAAATAGACAAAAAAAAGGAGCGAACATAATTCTTTTTTAAACAAATAGAGTATTAAGTAAAAATTAATATAAATATAACAATAAAATACTTCATTTAAAGATTTGCAAAGTCCAAAGTGCCGCGATAATACACTAGGGAAAAGTTCCGTTTTTGGTTTGGTCGTTTCGTATCTTGTTTTCTTTCAATATTTATTGCTGAATCATTGCCGAGTCACAAGGTCTAATGACCTACTTAAAAGAATGCCCCCATATGGGAGATTTTCGAAGTTTGCCAGATCTGACTTTTATGACAAGTTAGACCAAAATATTGAATTACATCAAATATGTAAACACATATTATATTTTCTTGCGTTTTAATTTTAATTGTTCACTTTGAAATTTACATATATTATTTTTTTTTAAAAATCTAGTTTTTTTTAACTAAAAGAAGGTTTGGTTTGATTGAATATTTGTAGTTCTAAATTAAAGTAATGTTAAATGTATTTAATATTTTTTAATTTCGTGATCATAAAATGTAACGACCCGCTAGGTCGTTTTGAGAACTAGGACTAGTTTGACTCCTTTTGAAAATTTAAAGGGGTATTTTTAAACAATTAGATAACTATGAGTACCCAATTGATGAAACTTTTATTAAATAAATAATTAGATAATAGATTAGTGGGGTTTCACGGTTAACATACTCTTGTTCAGAAAGTAAAAGGGGTGGAGGCAGAAACTTACCGTAAGCGACGAACGAGAGGGAGAAAAATCATAGCCATTTTTCAGGTAAAGATATGAGATATTCGTTCTTTTCAATTCTATATATAGTAATATATTGTCGGAGTGTTTGGGATTGTGTTATTATTTTATGCTATATTGATAATGGGAGAATTGGTGGAGATGTGGAAGAAAAAAAAATGAAAAAAAAGGGTCGTTGTTGGTCTATAAATATATTTTTGGTATTAAAATGGTGGGGAGGAGAATGGCATCTCAAGCCAATCATTGGGCAATCATGCCAATGATTGGCAATTAAGAGAATGCATTGAAAAAAAGGGAATTGGCATGTTGCAGGCAGAATGACGTTAAAAAAAAAAAGAAAAAAA
>NC_028640.1:28826078-28828756 GCF_001406875.1 Solanum pennellii
TATATATATATATATATATATATATGTATATATATATATATGTATATATATATATATATATATAAAAGCTTGTGTGAGAGTGAGTCCTAATCTTTATTCATTACATATAGCTAGTTCTCTCAGTATAACACTTGATGGTGAACATCTTGGAAGTTGTCCATGATGAGTCCTTACGAAAGGAAAATTGGTGGGGAAAAAACTATGTGTGTCAAACAAATGATTTCTGGTTCCTTCCTAAATTTGTCCCAAGCACTATTCGAGTTCTTAAAGAATTCAAGCCACTTCCTAATGATGTAATTTTAGCCTCCTTTCAAAAAATTGGTACAACATGGCTTAAATCTCTAGTCTTTTTTTATCGTAAATCGATCTTCAAAAGAGTCGTCATTATTAGTGAAGCACAATCCTCATGACCTTGTTCCAACGCTTGAGGTGCAAATCTTTGGAATAACTCGACAGTACTTAGATCATGAATCTCATCATTCAAGTACAAGGCTATATTCAACTGATATTCCTTACCAGCTTCTTCGTAACACTTTCGATTCATCTAACTGTCGAGTTGTTTACATAACAAGGAATCCAAAGGATACATTGGTATCAATGTGGCATTTCACAAATAAATGGAAGGCTGTAGATCAAGATGGACCATGGCATATCGAAGAAGCTATAGAGAAATTTTGTTCAGGAGTATTTCCTGGTGGACCTTATTATGATCATGTTATGGGATTCAAAAATTCAAGCTTGGAGAAACCTACGAATATATTTTTGATAACTTATGAAGAGCTAATAAAAGACACAAAAATTCATGTGAAGCGATTGGCGGAGTTTCTAGGGTTTCCGTTATGAATCATGAGGAGGAGGAAGTAGATGAGATAGTGAAGAATTGTAGCTTTGATATTCTTAGTAGTTATGCAGTGAACAATTCTGAGGATTTTCCTAGTTGGTTTCAAGTTCCCTACAATTCTTTCTTTTGACAAGGTGTTGTTGGGGATTATAAAAATTATGTTGATGCTAAGACAATTGAACGCATTGATGCGTTAACAAGAGACAAGTTTCATGGAGCTCGTTTTATGTATCACATTTAGTTTTTTGTTATGGGGCTGATTGTATTAATTCTTCTCAGTAGCCTCTTTTATTTCTTCTTTATTAATAATAAAATTATTTCTTTGCGATAACTGGTAAACTTGATGACACGTTATCAGGAGGTCATAACATGTTCAAGCATTATAAATAAACTCTAACAAAAATGCAAGGCNCCCCCCCCCCCCCTCCCCTATACATGGATTTTAAGTGCACCTGACTGTTTTTTTAGTTTCATTAAAAGATTAATTGGCAACACTAACTATTGTGCTATTATTTAATTTTATCAAATGTTTTGTACCACTTTACCTATATCAAAATGAATTTTGTCTCTCATACTTTTGGGCTAAGATTAAGAGAGATCCGTAATTTCATTCAAAATTAAATATTGTTATTTTTTACTATTAATAGATTTGACATGTGCCATAAAAATGCAAAACACCAGATTATTTTTAAAATATTAAACTTGATTGTCTTGGTTTTTGAAATATTGTACGTGTATTGAGTGTAAATTTGTTCATGTACTTTTGAAGAAAGCAATGTCATGTCATATTATACATGATATATTCCGGAAAATTAGACTAAATTAATGAAGATAGATATATGCTAGCCATTTTGAGAACTTTTGAGTGTTTATTAAGTTGTATTACCATCCAAATAGCTTCTAACATTTGTGTATATGGGAGACAACCAAATGTAGAAATTTTTTTTAACACTAATGGAACTCCATACTACATTTCTCTTCTCAATAAACATAACTTTAAAAAATGAAGGAAGGCTTTGTTTGCTTGGTGTAATGAACTCAAACTTAATGTAGCAGTAACTAATTTCTCAACTAAATTAACATTAGAGTTCAATTACAAATATGTTGAAAAAAATTTCTTATCATCAAACTATCTATATAAGATCAATACTGTAAAAAAATATGCTAGATTAATAGTCTAATCAAAAGCAAAATAGAGTAAGCGAGTTACAACATAAAAAGAAAAAAGAAATCCCAATCTATATAAGATATTTTTTAGTCAATAAGAATTATACCCAGATTATTCAATTTGCAACTTTTCTTGAAATACATTACATTTCACGTTTTACAAATTTTATTTCGTATCATCAAATCATCCATATGAGTAATGATCAACACTGAAAAAGAAGAAGAATGTGTCAGATTAACAATCTAATTAGGAG
This sequence comes from Solanum pennellii, assembly GCF_001406875.1. Taxonomy (NCBI): domain Eukaryota; kingdom Viridiplantae; phylum Streptophyta; class Magnoliopsida; order Solanales; family Solanaceae; genus Solanum; species Solanum pennellii. The sequence goes on from NC_028640.1 coordinate 28,828,341, forward strand.
AAAAATGAGTAAGCAAGCTACAACATAAAAAGGAAAAAAATACTTATCATCAAACCATCTATATTAGATCAATACCGTAAAAAAAGAATATGCTAGATTAACAATCTAATTAAAAGCAAAATAGAGTAAGCAAGTTACAATATAAAAAGAAAAAAGAAATCTCAATTTATATATATAGCACAAAAACATAGAGTATGGAAAGACACAAAATTAATTAACATATAATAACTCAAAAACTAATAAATATTAAAAGCCATCATATGTAAAAATAAAAAATAAGTAACAGTTGTTTGAAAAAACAAAAGGGTACATACATTCCTTTTAAAGAACGTTACTATGAATTTAATTATAATATATATAATCAAATTAACATACCTTATTTGGTCAACTTTGATTTATATATATATATATATATA
>NC_028640.1:28829184-28881806 GCF_001406875.1 Solanum pennellii
TATATATATATATATATATATATATATATATATATATATATTAAAACAAGAAAAAAGTTTGGAAGAGAACCACAAATGCACTAATATTATTACTAATATAAACATTAAAAATAACTTTGAGTCTTAATTCAAAAATAAAACACTATTTTTTAAAGCTTTTTCTCCATCTTGGATCTACCAAACTTTCACTTCTCAAATTATTATGATTATTTGGGGTATTAGAGTCCCTCCATTCTTTAGCGATAAGCAAGATGCACGTTTGCGTTCAACCAGTAAAAAGATTAAATGGCTGAAATCCAAATAGAAAGATTCTCCGCATATGCATCCCCCCACCCCCCTCCAAAACAAAAAATTATTCCCTCGATTCACTTTTATTTGTTCATTTTTTAAAAAATAAAATTTTATTTTTATATTTACTTAAATATTAACTACTCATTTTCGTATGATTTTTCAGAGATTTAATATTTCTTTTGTTTCAAAAAGAAAAAATTTGTTTCACTTGACACACAGGTACAGAAAAGAAAGAAAATTTCTGAATCTTATAGTCACGAATTAAAGTTATGTCAAACTTATAATTGTACGTTAATTTTATGATCTTAAAACATGTCACGTGAAAAATTAAAATTTAAATGTTATAAAAAAGCAGAAGTCATTCTTTCTTAAATAGACAAAAAAGGAGCGAACATAATTTTTATTTAAACAAATAGCGTATTAAGTAAAAATTAATATAAATATAAAAATAAAATACTTCATTTAAAGATTTGCAAAGTCCAAAGTGCCGCGGTAATACACTAGGGAAAAGTTTCGTTTTTGGTTTGGTCGTTTCGTATCTTGTTTTCTTTTCAATATTTATTGCTGAATCAATGCCGAGTCACAAGGTCTAATGACCTACTTAAAAGAATGCCCCCATGTGGGTGATTTTCGAAGTTTGCCAGATCTGACTTTTATGACAAGTTAGACCAAAATATTGAATTACATCAAATATGTAAACACATATTATATTTTCTTGCGTTTTAATTTTAGTTGTTCACTTTAAAATTTACATATATTAATTTTTTTAAAAATCTAGTTTTTTTTTCAACTAAAAGAAGGTTTGGTTTGATTGAATGTTTGTAGTTCTAAATTAAAGTAATGTTAAATTTATTTAATATTTTTTAATTTCGTGATCAGAAAAGTAACAGATAAAAAATTAAAATTAAAGTGTTTTCAAAAAAGAAAAGTGGTCATTTTTTTAAAAAAAAAATAAAAAGGAAAATATGTTATTCTTTTTTAACCGACGAGTAATTTATATGAGTGTTTTATCACAATTCTAATATAAATTAATGTGTGATTTTAGATTTTAAGAAATGGTTTAGGAATTAATCCATGTGTCTGTCTTTACTTGTCCACTATACTAAAAATAGTTGTCCAACAATATGTGTTTTAATTTAAAAATCAATAGATAGTTTACATTTTTGTGTTTGTTTTACTTTGCCTATAAATATTATTCAACATCTAATAAATTTCTTAAAACACAAAATTTAGGAAAAATTTGTTTGCCATAATTTGATCGTAATGATACAATTACTTGTTCACACTATAACTAGGTTAGTTTTTTTGACATTTTTGCCATTTAACTAAAATATTGAATATAATAGATAATGATAAATGACCAGAAAATTTTGTTAGAATTTTAAAAAACATACAATATCTTTTTTATTTAAAATAAACTGATCTTTTTTCCCTCTATTTTTTAGTTAAAATATATTAAAGTTAAAAGGGTAAAAGCATCCAAAATACATATTTGAAAAATTACTGCTACTACTACTACTATTCTCTCGATTAATACATTTTTTAAAACTAATTAAGAATTATTGAAATTAACAAATTTTATTGTATTTATTATGTAAATAAAATTAAATAACATATTTATATAGTTTTTTAAAAAGACATTATGTAAGATAGCTCAATAATAACAGACAAAAGTCAAAATACTTTTGAATAGATACACACCTATACATTAGCGAAATATTAAAAGTCATATGGTTCAGAAGTGTTGATCTTAACGACAACCCAAGATAGTTACACATTTATATTGTAATTTTCCATATTTATTAATTATTATGTTTTAAAAAATTAAACTACATATTTAAATATTATGTTTTTAAAAATTTAACTACGTATTAAAAACTACATATTTAAGAATTAAGCTAATTTAAATATTATGTTTGAAAAACATTAAACTACCTATTTCAATCTATGTCGATGTCTATCGATTTTAAAATAATTTAAGTTTTGATTGTCGCTATTGAATTATTTTTCAAATTTCATTTTAAAAAATATTTTATGTATATTATTAACATGAATTTAATCATCTCTTTCGATAGAAAATTCTATATTAAATGAAATAATTTTCAAAAATGTATATACTAATTATGTTATACTTTATTTACATACATCGAACATACTGTAATTTTGATACAGTAACCTACATAAAGTATATCTATTTTAAAGTAGTATAATTGACAAGTAGCTAGGTATGGGTGATCTTTATATAAATATAAATATATTTTTAAACATCATCTTAATTAATATTATTGGAGAAACTGATTTTCTTATTCATGATTAAAATTAATTAAATAATTTTACCAATTTTTATATATGTTAATTCTTGTTTGGAATGATTATAATATAAAATTAGTGTGTTATTCATGACATCGTTTATACTAAAGGGTAATATATTAATACTTTATTATTAATTATTTCTTAAAGTGTGTGTCATGTTAATAGTGAGAACACTTAGAATAATAATTAATTAATTATGAGGATATATATATATATATATATATAAGCTTTGTGAGAGTGAGTCCTAATCTTTATTCATTACATATAGCTAGTTCTCTCATTACATATAGCTAGTTCTCTCAGTATAACATTTGATGGTGAACATCTTGGAAGTTGTCCGTGATGAGTCCTTACGAAAGGAAAATTGGTGGGGGAAAAACTATGTGTGTCAAATAAATGATTTCTGGTTCCTTCCTAAATTTGTCCCAAGCACTATTCGAGTTCTTAATGAATTCAAGCCACTTCCTAATGATGTAATTTTAGCCTCCTTTCAAAAAACTGGTACAACATGGCTTAAATCTCTAGTCTTTTCCATCATAAATCGATCTTCAAAGAGTCGTCGTTATTAGTGAAGCACAATCCTCATGACCTTGTTCCAACGCTTGAGGTGCAAGTCTTTGGAACAACTCGACAGTACTTAGATCATGAATCTCATCATTCAAGTACAAGGCTATATTCAACTCATATTCCTTACGAGCTTCTTCGTAAAAATTTCGATTCATCTAACTGTCGAGTTGTTTACATAACAAGAAATCCAAAGGATACATTGGTATCAATGTGGCATTTCACAAATAAATGGAAGGCTGTAGATCAAGATGGCCCATGGCATATCGAAGAAGCTATAGAGAAATTTTGTTCAGGAGTATTTCCTGGTGGACCTTATTATGATCATGTTATGGGATTCAAAAATGCAAGCTTGGAGAAACCTAAGAATATATTTTTCATAACTTATGAAGAGCTAATAAAAGACACGAAAATTCATGTGAAGCGATTGGCGGAGTTTCTAGGGTTTCCGTTTATGAATCATGAGGAGGAGGAAGTAGATGAGATAGTGAAAAATTGTAGCTTTGATATTCTTAGTAGTTATGCAGTGAACAAATTTGAGGATCCTAGTTGGTTTAAAGTTCCCTACAATTCTTTCTTTAGACAAGGTGCTGTTGGGGATTATAAAAATTATCTTGATGCTAAGACAATTGAACGTATTGATGCGTTAACAAGAGACTAGTTTCATGGAGCTGGTTTTATGTATGACATTTAGTATTTTGTAATGGGGCTGATTGTATTAATTCTTCTCAGTAGCCTCTTTTATTTTTTCTTTATTAATAATTAAATTATTTCTTTGAGATAACTGGTAAAGTTGATGACACGTGATCAGGAGGTCATAACATGTTCAAGCATTATAAATAAACTCTAACAAAAATGCAAGGCGTATAGGTCCTTGTGGCCGAGCCCCCCCCTCTCCCCTATACATGGATTTTGTGTGCACCTGACTGTTTTGTTTAGTTTCATTAAAAGATTAATTGACAACACTAACTATTGCGGTATTATTCAATTTTATCAAATGTTTTGTACCACTGTATCTATACCAAAATGAATTTTGTCTCTCATACTTTTGGGCTAAGATTAAGAGAGATCCGTAATTTCATTCAAAATTAAATAATGTTATTTTTTACTGTTAATAGATTTGACACGTGCCATAAAAACGTAAAACACCAGATTATTGTTAAAATATTAAACTTGATTGTGGTTTTTGAGATATTGTACGTGTATTGTGTGTGAATTTGTTCATGTACTTTTGAAGAAAGCAATGTCCAGTGATATTATACTTGATATACTCCGGAAGATTAGACTAAATTAATGAAGATAGATATATGCTAGCCATTTTGAGAACTTTTGAGTGTTTATTAAGTTGTATTACCATCCAAATAGCTTCTAACATTTGTGTATATGGGAGACAACCAAATGTAGAAAAAGATTTTTAACACTAATGGAACTCCATACCACATTTCTCTTCTCAATAAACATAACTTTAAAAAATGAAGGAAGGCTTTGTTTGCTTGGTGTAATGAACTCAAACTTAATGTAGCAGTAACTAACTTCTCAACTAAATTAACATTAGAGTTCAATTACAAATATGTTGGAATCTATGCGTCCACAACAAGTCAATGGACCAGGTCCCTTGACACAAAAAAATGTAATAGTTGTAAGTAAATGCAGTTTAATGACACAGGAATTTTACATGGAAACCTCCTTGCTTAAGGGAGTAAATCCACGACCTGTCTCACAGGATTTTCAAAACCGTTTCACTAATATTCACAAGCAAAAGGAAACCGGTTACACAAAATGTGAGAATTTTTTTTAATCTCACTATCAAGCAATAACTCTATTGCTTGATGTTCCCAAGTAGATATTACTTTACCCACTAAGCTATCACATTAGACAACTTAGGATTTTCTAAGCAATCTTACAGACTGCCCGCTAAACCATCATCCTACTAATGATTTAGAATTTTCTGTGCAACACACAGGTTGCCCACTAAATTAGTTTAGCTAACTAACTTAGAATTTCCAGATCAAACCATACTGATTCCTTTATAGTTTTAGGATTAGTTCACAATGTAAGATTGGAAGAAAGTATTTCTAAACAACTACACACCATGTTCTCTTGAGCTTGAGTTGTTTGGAATATTTCTTCTTCTTGATTTTCTAAAACTTTGCAAGAGTTCTTGCATATGCTTCTTCAAGTTGCAAAAACTAAGTGAAGTGTATGAAGATGTTTTCCTTATATAGAAAGGTCACTACCCTTAAACCCATGCCATTGGTTAAGATTTCTGACTCTGTTGGAACCTGTGCACAAACTATTTGTACTTTCTCTAGTCAAAAAGCAATTTGAGTTGAGAACCAGGTACCTTCATAAGGTCCCTGTGTTTTGTCAAATCATCAAAACCTTCAAATAACATTTTCCTCCTTTTTTATGATGACAAACTATACTCCAGACTTCAAGACAAAATCACACAGTATCACAAATTTTATTGTTCCACCTGAATTGCTTGTCCATATATCTGAAATAAAGAAAACTCACAAAACCAGAGACCAGCCGTAACACACACCAACACACCAACCAACACACCAATGTGGTTCCCCCTGAAGCACATATTTCCCCATTCCCCCTGAATCACCCACACATAAAATTACTCCTTTTGGCATCATAAAAAGGAGACACAGTAAACCAATATTATCAATAATACATTCAGGTAAGTTTATAGCCTTTAGGCAATCAAGCATAAAAGAGTGAATTCGATAATAGACATTGGCCAGAACAAAAGAGGAATAGGATTAATAGCAATCCATAAATAACATTCAATACATTAAAATTAAACTAGGATTCAAAAGACTTGGTAGATAAGCCACACAAAAGACATAATGGAGATGATAGGACGGACTATGAATGGGGAGGCTGATGGGAAAGAGACTTAATGATAAGAGTAAGTTGAGCTTTAGCATCATCATTGTCCTTGATTGCTTTCTCTTGTAAAGCAACAATCGTGGCCCTCAGTTATGCACTTTCCTGCTTCAGTTTTTGAACTTCAGAGGTACTAGGTCCCTCAGTCTGCGCCTTGAGTAGCTCGGCCTTAAGAATAGCAATTTCTGCATCCTTACTACTCAACCTCATAGTCATGTCTTCCACCTCATGCTTAAATTGATCCTGGTCTTCAACAAGTTGAGACACTTTGCTTTTAGAATTTCCCTTCCCTTCTATGCATTCACATTCAACCAAAGTAGATTCGGAGAAAGATTGCTTCACAATACCAACTTTTCCAACACCAAGAGGAATGTTAAAGTGTTTGAATACTTTAGTTAAAAAGTATGCATAACCCATACCATGCTTTCCTTTCCGCTCAATGAAAGTTTTGTACATGTGGTCGAGCATAAGTCCTTGAAGATCCAGAGATTCAAATTTGCACAACGACTCCATGATAAACAAATCAGCAGAAGTTGCTGAAGTCCTCTTTTTAGTTCTTGGAAGGAGGATTTTGTTGACAAACTCAATTACCAACTGGTATTCACTCTTCATCAATTTCTTGAATAGTCCAACATATCGGGTAGTGGGAAGCTTAGAACAAATCTTTACAAAAGCCATTGAATAAGCCTTTCCAACTACGGACCTGATAACTCCTCGAGGTGCTCCAAGAATTGTTCCCAGTAGGTGTTCATCAAGATGAACATCAATTTTTTTCCACTCTGGTATGTATACTACCACCTTCCTGAAATAAAATATTGTAATAGAATTCACGGACCTCTTCTTCATGAAAAACGAGAGACTTAAAGTCAAATAAATGCATCCATGATTGAATCTCTACAATATCATGAAGAGAGTCCATTCCAGGTTGATTTATAATGTTCATGTCAAACACTCTTCCAGCCAAGACAGTTTGCTTACTCAAATTATCAACAATTTCTTGCTTGTTGACCAAGCCTTCATCCACATGCACCTGAGGACCAGGTCCCTGTTCAGACTTCTTAGTTTTTGTTGCAGATGTCTTTCTCATCCTTTTCCCTTTCACTTCCACCTTTGTGGGTTTCATGTTTTCATACATCTTTTGTACACTTCGTTTCAATTTTTCCTGAATTTTTCTTACCAGATCCCCATCAGACTCTCCTCCAAAGACTTCCACCACAGCAGACGAAGGAATTTGGAATTTTGACACTCTAAAGGTTCTTACACTTCATTTTCTGGCTGTGGATTTTTCACCTACTTTCATAGCATCAACCAGTATTTTCTTCGAGTCGGATCTAGTAAGAGGTCTTCGTATAGAATCACCTCCAACTACCTTTTACTTTCTCTTTTTAGAGATATTCTCATCTCTCTTCTTCAAAAACCACTTAATAGGACGATTATCACCCTTTGTGTCAGAAGAATCGGTGGAAGAATATCTCCAAAATTCTAGAGTTTTGTTAAAAATAGGTTGGGTTTCTCTGATGTCTTCATTTAGGGAGTTTTCACATTCCTCTAGTCTGGCTCTTCTCTCATCAGAGTGAGACTCTCAATAACCAGTCCTTCACTCGCACCCAAGATATTTGACTCAATTGTCTTGCTCTCTGGTAAGTCGTTCTCAAAAAGGGTATCTGAAAGCATTTTTAGATAGGGACCAGGTCTAGAGGAAGACTAGGATTGTTTAGATCGATAGAATGAACGGGGTTTTGAGGATCATCTAAAGAAGGAATGATTTCAGAGGTTGTTGGAACTTTGGATTTTGACCCTGAAGATGATGGAGTGTAAAAAGATACTGGGTCAATCTCACTCAGAGATGCGAGCATCTTCTTTGATGAGGATGATGGTTCTGACATGTTTATCAGTCATGGAGAGAAGAAGAGTAAAAAAGCAACAACAGAGAGAAGCGACAAAGAGAGTATTTTAGGATTTTCAGAAGAGAAATTAAAAAAAAGTATGAAGAGGTTTAGGAAAGAGAAGAGATGTATAAAAAGAAGTGAAACGGTGCCAGGTCCCTATGATACCTGCGCTACAAATTTTAGCCACCAAGAAAATTTTATGCTTGAATGACTTTGAGATCAATTTGAATTCAGCATGCCCAACTTCAACCTGTTACACTCAAACTGATCTCTGCTGAGAGCCTTGGTGAAGATTTCTGCAATTTGTTCCTCTATTGGGCAGTAGGTCAACACAATATTTTATTTTTCAACATTATCTCTCAGGAAATGATGTCTCACATCAATATGCTTGGTTCTCTTATGGTGAACAAGATTCTTTCCCATACTGACAACACTTGTATTATCACACATAAGAGGTATTGACTTTATGCTTACTCCGAATTCCTCTAAATGTTGCTTAATCCACAACAGCTGTGAATAACATGCAGCTGCTGTTACATATTCAACTTCATCTGTTGAAAGAGACACTGAATTCTATTTCTTCGTTCCTTACGAAATAAGGAAGGATCCAAGGAAATGTGCCATCCAAAATTGCTCTTCCTGTCTACTTGATACCCTGCAAAATCAACATCTGCAAAGCCTACAAGGTCAAAAGAGTCACCAGCTGTCCCCTGTTTTCTTCAAGTATCTCAGAATCAATTTGGCAGCTTTTAAATATGAATTTCGACGACATGCTTGGAATCTAGCACACATTCCAACACTGTATACAATGTCAGGTCTGCTAGCAGTCGCATACAACAAGGATCCAATGATTCCCCTATACATGGTTTGATTCACAAAAGGATCAGCTTCATCTGCTACAAGCTTGGAATTTGTTCCCTTAGGAGTATCTATAGGTTTGGAATCAAACATGTTGAATTTCTTTAGCCTCCTTATACTTCTTCTGACTGATTGAGATTCCCTCTGATGATTTCTAAATTTGTAGCCCCAAAAAGAATTTTAGTTCACCCATCATGCTCATCTCAAACTCCTTTCCCATTAATGATGAAAATTCTTCACACAAGTGCTTCGATGTAGCTTCAAAGATAATGTCATCCACATATACTTGTATGATAAATAATTACTGTTATCTTTTCATTAAGAACAAGGTATTGTCAATTTTCCCCCCTTTGAAGCCAATTTTCAACAGAAAGTTTGACAAACTTTCAAACCAAGCTCTGGGATCTTGTTTTAACCCATACAAGGCTTTATTTAATTTGAACACATGATTTGGTAGCTCAGCATCTTCAAAGCAGGAGGTTGTTTAGCAAACACCTCTTCCTTTAAGTCTCCATTTAGGAACGCACTTTTGACATCCATTTGATATAGGTTGAAACCCATGAAAGCAGCAAAGGCTATAAGAATTCTTATAGCCTTAATTCTCGCAGTTGGTGCAAAGGTTTCATCATAGTCTATGCCCTCTTCTTGATTATATCCTTGAACAACTAATATGGATTTGTTCCTTGTAATCACACCATTTCCATCAAGCTTATTTCTGAACACCCACTTGGTTCCTATAACTGTTCTGTCAGCAAGTCGTGGGACCAGGTACCATACCTTGCTTCTCTCAAACTGATGTAGTTCTTCTTGCATTGAGTTAACCCAGTCTTCATCACACAAAGCCTCTTTTACATTCTTAGGCTCAATTGATGAGATAAAATCTTAAAATGTAACTAGATTTCTTTTTTTGATCTAGTATGGATTCCAGAGTTCAGAGGTGAAATGAGATTATCAAGTGGATGAGATGAACTATGTTTCCATCCTGGTCTTGATGTCAACGGATGTAACTGATTAGTGTCCTCTTCATCGACATAATCCTCATTTTATGGAGAGTGAGTGATATCTTGATTGATTTCTGAATGGGATCAGGTTCCTCTTCAGGATTATCAGCTTCATTGGTCTTTTCAAATGAACTTTGATCAGCATTGTCAATCTTCAATAGATCACCTGTCTCAACTTTACTTCTTTCACTTTGCTGAGCTTGAAACAACTCATTTAACTCATCTTCAACTTTTGATTCTTTCCTTTTCAGATTTCCATCTTCATCAAAGACTACATGGGCACTTTCTTCAATACATTGAGTTCTCTTGTTGAATACTTTTTATGCCTTACTAGATGAAGAGTATCCTAAAAAACTCCTTCATCACTTCTAGGATCAAACTTTTCAAGATCATCTTTACCATTGTTGAAGACAAAACACTTACATCCAAATGCCTTAAGATAGCTCAACATAGGTTTCCTGTTGTTGAGTAGTTCATAGGAAGTCTTATTCAACAATAACCTTATCAAACATCTGTTTGTAACATGGCATGCTGTGTTGACTGCCTCAGCCCAAAAAATTTATGGAAGATTAGACTCAATAATCATGGTTCTTACAATGTTTAACAAGGTTCTGTTTTTCCTTTCCACTACACCGTTTTGCGGAGGAGTTCTTGGAGCTGAGAAGTTGTGGCTTATGACATTTTTCAAACAGAATTGATCAACTTTTGAGTTTTCAAACTCAGTTCCATGATCAGACCTGATCCCAGCTATCACTTGATCCAATTTTGTTTGTATCTTTTGAAAAACACTATCAATTCATTTGGTGTTTCTACCTTTGATCTTAAAAACCTTGTATATGTGAACCTTGAGTAATCATCAACTATCACCAGAATGTATTTCTTTCCACTTCTACTTTGAACTTTTAAGAGTCCACATAAATCCATGTGCAGCAGCTCCAATACTCTTGATGAGGTCACTTGCTTCTTTGACTTGAAGGACGTTCTGATTTGTTTTCCTTTTACACACGCTTCATATCATAGATTTTACTTTCACAAAATTTCAGCTTTGGCAGACCTAGTACCAGGTCTTTAGAAACCAGCTTATTCAATAAAGATGAGCTCACATGACCTAGTCTCCGATGCCACAGATCACTATTTTCATTCTGAGCACTTAAACATGTTAGATCATTTCCATCACATGTTTCTAAGTTTGCCACATACGTGTTTTTACATCTTTGAGCTGTGAGAATCACTTTCTTTGTAGTCATATTAACTACAGTTCACTTCTCAGATGTAAACATTACTTCATTTCCCTTGTCACAAATTTGAGATACACTCAAAAGACTGTACTTCAACCCACTGACATGGTGCACATTATCAATGGATTCTTCAAGAGTTTTTCCCACTTTACCAACACCTAAAATATACCCCTTCTTTGCATCACCAAAAGAGACACCTCCACCTTGGAGTGCCTTGAGCGAGAGGAAGTTTTTGTATCTCCAGTCATATGTTTGGAGCATCCACTATCCATGTACCAACATTGACTGCTACTCCTCTCACTCACCTGCAACAAGAATCACTTATTGGACTTGGGAACCCATTTCATTTTGAGTTACCATTAGGAAGATAAAGGAGTAATCAAGGTGTTTCTTGCCCATTGAGGTAATTTTAGATTCTTTTTGATCAAAAGCTTTTGAGCAGGACCAGGTCCCCTTTCTAAATCCTTTTCTTTTTTGTATAATTTGAGAGTCTTTCATGTGACTCTGTCCAGGCGGTACATTCCCTTTTTAAAGTCCCATTTCTACCACAGTGAAGACATAGCAAATTATCAGACACAAATACATATTTGCTGTGAGGATTGAAAGAAGGAGTAATATTCAAGCTTCCTAAACCCTTTTTGTTGTAGTTGCTTTGATTTGTCTCATTTGAAAGTAGCTTAGAGGATTTTATCCATTTAAGGGAATTTTCGTGTTTATCCTTAAGTTTGGCAATATCTTTCTCTAGGCTATTACTCTTTTCCAAAGCCAAAACAAGGTTAGTCTCAGTAGTTTTCAATTTTTCTTCCAATTCAACTTGTAAACTAGTAGACTTTCCTTTCTGTTTTTCAGAATTCTCAGTCATCTGATGCAATTGTTTTTTGAGTTCTAGTTTTTTAGATTTTAGAACAGTCATTTTGTATTTAATTAGTGACATTTTCTCACCCATTTTATCTCTATTTTCATTTAAACTTTCAAACTCAGCATTCATGGAATCTCTTTCAGAAGTTAACTCAATCACACCATCAATCAAAACATTTGCTAATTTTCTCAGTCTTTTAAGAGAATAAGTATTAAGATTTTGCTTAAAATCAAGAATAGTTACCTTATTCTCATCATCTTCAATCATCTGACTTAGCCATGAAAGAAAACATTTCATTGAATATATTATCTACATCTTGAACCACCATCATTGATGCATCATTGGTTTCATCAGAGTCTTCTGAATCACTTGAAGAATCTCCCATGCATCAAGAGCTTTCTTGACCACATAATTAGCTGCAGCTTTTCGATCATTTTTATCAAGTACCAGGTCCCTGCGCTTTTCTTTCTCGCCTCTTGGTCTTTGATATTCTTTATTTTCAGCTTTGAGCAATGGACACTCTCTTATAAAATGTCTAGCCTTTCCACATTTGTGACAGGTATCATTTGGAGTTGCAGTTTGTGGAACATTTGCTCCCTTTTTGAATCCCTTGCTTTTTCTCACAATATTCTGAAACCATTTGATGAGGAAAGCCATATCATCATCTTCACTAGAGTCTTCTTCAGGCCTGTATTTCAGCATTAAAGACTTATCCTTCTTGGCTTCCTGCTTTGACTGATCATAACTTCGGTTCATCTCGTGAGTGTTGAGATTTCCGATAAAAGCATCCATTGTAAGCACCTTGAGATCCTTTGCTTCAGTGATGGCATCTACGTTGCTTTCCTAGGACTTGGGAAGGATTCGAAGAACTATCCTGACCTGCTTGATCATACTGATGGATTCTCTAAGACTTCTTAACTCATTTGTGATTGATGACAATTTGGTGAACATCTCATGAATTGTTTCTCCTTCTCTCATTTTGAAATTTTCATACTGAGAGGTAAGCATATCAATCTTTGACTCTTTTACTTGTTCAGTTCCTTCATGAGCTATTTCCAAGCAATCCCAAATCTCCTTTTCTAATTCACAAGCTGAGACACAATTAAACTCATCAGGACCTATACCAAAGACAAGCAACTTCTTTGCTTTATAGACTTTTTCAATCTTCTTTCTGTCAGCTTCATCGTATTTATTTCTGGGCTTTGGAACAACTCTAGTGATTTCACCATCTTTTTCTTCACACATTGGAATAAATGGTCCATCTAAGACGATGTCCCACAGTTCACTATCTTCAGCCATAAGGAAATCATGCATTCTAACTTCCCACCATCTATAGAAGTGGCCATTGAAACGAGGAGGTCGAGTCGAAGACTGACCCTCTTCTAGATTGAGTGGAGCAACCATTCTAGAACAGGAATCACTCTCTTGGTATTAACCAGATAGAGAGTACCTGCTCTGATACGACTTGTTACAATTTGTCTGTCCACAACAAGTCAATGGACCAGGACCCTTAACAGACAAAATGTAATAGCTGTAAGTAAATGGAATTTAATGACACAAGGAGTTTTACGTGAAACCTCCTTGCTCAAGGGAGTGAAACCACGACCTGTCTCACAGGATTTTCAAAACTATTTCACTAATCTTCACAAGCAAAAGGAAACCGGTTACACAAAATGTGAGAATTTTTTTTTTAATTTCACTATCAAGCAATAACTCTATTTCTTGATGAGCCTAAGTAGATATTACTTTACCCACTAAGCTATCACACTAGACAACTTAGGATTTTCTAAGAAATCTTACAGGCTGCCCACTAAACCATCAACCTACTAATGATTTAGAATTTTCTACGCAACTCACAAGTTGCCCACTAAATTAGTTTAGCTAACTAACTTAGAATTTCCAGATCAAACCACACTGATTCCTTTATAGTTTTAGGATCAGTTCACAACGTAAGATCAGAAGAAAGTATTTCTAAACAACTACACACTATGTTCGCTTGAGCTTGAGTTGTTTGGAATATTTCTTCTTCTTGATTTTCTAAGCCTTTGCAAGAGTTCTCAAATATGCTTTTTCGAGTTGCAAAAACTAAGTGAAGTGTATGAAGATGTTTTCCTTGTATATAAAGGTCACTATCCTTAAACCCATGCCATTAGTTAAGATTTATGATGCTTCTGACTCTGTTTGAACCTTGCACCAACTATTTGTACTTTCTCCAGTTGGCAGTCAAAAAGCAGTTTGAGCTAAGAACCAGGTACCTTTATAAGGTCCCTAAGTTTTGTCAAATCATCAGAACTTCAAATAACAAAATCCAAAAACTAAATGCAACAACTCAATAAGCAAAAGCCTAAACAGAAATATAGGAATACTGATTGAATGTAGAGTAAATCCAAAATTATCCTTTGTGAAAGGCCTAACCTTGTTTCTTGTATTGGTCCTACTTGTCCCAATATCTTTTCATGTTATACATTTGTTAGTATGGTTATTGGGATAGGATTGATTTATAACAATACTTCTGCCCTCATTAAGAGCCTTGTCCTCAAGCTTCAAATCAAGAAATCTTGCCAACAAAAGCATTAGTAATCTAGGTATAGTTACATTGACTTTTAGATTGATGAAGTGCATTTGATGACAATCACTAACAAGTCCCTTGTGAGCAAAGTCAAGAGCTCTATTCCAAAATTTGTGTAGTGTGGCATCATAGTTCACTTCACGGTGGACATTGTTGTGATAAGAAAAGAACATGTAGTTTCTGTAAATGCATGTCCCATGGACCGCAATATACTTGGAACAAAAAAAATAATAAAGGCTACAATGATATTGTTGGGATTTACGCAGTTTTAATGATTAACAAAGAAAGAAAAAACATGCCAGTCCACGTCGTCCAAATGTATACTATCAGGAGTAGTTGAATTCAGGAAAGATTTCAAAATATAAGAAGATAAAAGTGCAAAAATAAAAGAAATAGATGATGTTAATTTCGTGAGAAAACCCAAGGAAATAAACATCTAATGAATTGAAGAGAAAGAATCAATGAGTTCGATTTGAAGAAGGAGTCTAATGACGCAAGGAGTTTTAATTGAAGAAGGAGTCTCACTTAAAGTAGAAATCTTCACGTTATGGCTTAATTGAAGTGTTGGAGTTTGACAACAATACAAAAGAATCAGTCAATGTTATTTGAAGAAGTAGTCTAAAGAAGTAAGGAGTTTGAATTGGAGAAGGATTCTTACTTTAATTATAACTCTAAGTCAAGAGGACTTCAAGTCAAGCAGAAGTTTGAAATGAACAATAACTCTATGAAAAATTGTGCTTAAATGGAGGTGAAGTCATCCAGAATATGTGTGCACTTACGGAGCAAAAAAGAGTTATTGAAAAATTACTTCGCAAGTGCTACCAACAAACTAAAGGACACATCAAAGAACCTGTTTCTTATACAGAGTTCATGTGTTATTAATTGAAAGATATTAGATGTAAGAACTAGGGATTGATAAATGGTATAAGGGACTTGAGACCATTCTCCCCCTTCTCCCCCATTGGCTTAATAAAGAAGAAAGAGCAAGAGATAACAAGTAATAACAATCCAAAAGAGGAAGGAACTCATTAATTGAAAGTGGTAAGAAAGCAAAATCTTTCTTAAAGTAAAGGTTTGAATAAATAAATTCAAGAAAGAAATCACCATTTTCAACATGATTGCGAATAAATGATGCTTTACATCTATATTCTTGCTCTAGATTGATGCACGATTTATTTAGAAAGACTGATAGCACTAGCATTGTCACAAAAAATAGGAACACCTTCATATGATAAATTATGGTCCAGCAATTGATGCGTTATCCAAATTAATTGAGTACCACAACTCCCAAGTGCTAAATATTTATATTCGTTTGTTGAAAGGGAAACGACAGTCTGCTTCTTGCTATGCCAAGATATGCGAGACTTTCTCAAACATTGATATGTTCCACTTTTACTTTTTTTTGATCACTCTTATCCTCTACAAAGTCAACATCTGAATAACTAACTAAATCAAAATTATCATAGAAAGGACACCATAGTCCCATATCGGCGGTCCGAATAAGATATAAGATGATGCATTTTACTACTGTGAGATTACATTCCATTGGTGCAGAATGAAACCTCGCACATTTGCAAACACTAAACATTAAGTCTAGTCGACTTGCTCTGAGATAGATGATTAAGACAACGATTCCTCGATATAGTTTTTCATCGACCTCTTTGCCTGTTGTGTCTGTATCTAGGCATGTATAGGGACTCATTGATGTCCCAAAGGCTTTACCTTTCAACATTCCAAACTTCTTAGTGAGTTCTTTTGCATACTTACCTTAACTGATGAATATTCTTTTGTCTGTTTGGTTTATTTGTAGACCTAGTAAGAAGGAGATTTCTCCTATGAGACTCATTTCAAATTCACCTTCCATAAGATTAGCAAAATTCTCGCATAGAGAGTGATTAGAGCTTCAAAAAATTATATCATCAACATAAATTTGAACAATAAAAAAACTTGCATCAAACTTCTGAGTAAAAAGATTTGTATCAAGTTTTACCCCTTAAAAAATATATTTAATAAGAAAAGTGCTCAATCTCTCGTTTAGAGCTTTTGGATCTTGCTTCAGACTGTAGAGAGCTTTAGATAATTTAAAAACAGGATCACAGCAAGAGAGATTTTCAAACAGATAGGTTGTTTAACAAACACTTCTTCTTTTATAAAACCATTTAAAAGGTATTTTTAACTTATATTTGAAAAAGTTTGAATGATGAATATGCAAGTAAAATGCGAAGGGATTCTAACCTTAATACATGAGAAAAAGTTTAATCGTAATAAATACCTTCCCATTAGGAGTAAGCTTGAGCAATCAATCTTGCTTTGTTACAAATGACTTTTCCATTTTCATCCAACTTGTTATGAAATACCAATTTAGTTTTGATTACCGAGTAATTCTTTGGTCTTTAAATAAGAGTCCACACTAGATTTCCTTCAAATTAATCAAGTTCTTCTTTCATTTCCTGTATCCATGACTCATCTTCCAAATCTTGATTTATTAGTGTGGATTCCATTTGAGATACGAGAGCCATAGGAACCTGTTTTATGAGTGAAGACCTTGTCTGGATTTTGTCATCAGGTTTTCGAGAATAAAATTTTCAGGTGTAGCTGGCATTATGTCTCCATTCTCTAAGAATGTTAGATTTGTCAGATGTGGTAGTATGTCGACTCGACCTCTACAATAGCTGAATCGTTAGTGTTAGGTTCAAGAGTGACTTTTGGGATTTCTTCAATTGGTTTGAGATAAGTAATTTCATCATCACCAGCTGCAGTTTCTGTAATCTACGATTAGTATCATCAAATACTACATGAATATATTCTTCGACACTAATGTTCTTTTGTTAAAACCTCGGAAAGCTCTGCTAAGGGGTGCATACCCCATGAAAATACCTTCATCAATCACTTCTTGCATCAAACTTACCAAGATTGTTCTTACCATTATTGTGAATGAAGAATTTACAACCAAAAGGATGAAAGTGGTAATGTTTGATTTTTTCCTCTCCAGCGTTCATAAGAAGTCTTCTTTAGTATGGGCCTTAAAAGAAAGCTGTTAAGAATATGACTAGTAGTACTTACAGCTTCTACCCAAAATGATCATTAAGATTTTGATCTAGCAGAATGGTTCTGGCTTTATCTTGTAATGACCAATTTTTCCTTTCTACCACTCCGTTTTATTGAGGTGATCTCGGTGAACAGAAGTTTTGAGTGAACCCATTTTGAGCATAGATTTCTTCAAAGGCTTTATTTTCAAATTCACCACCATGATAACTATGGATGATTGCAATGAAACAACTTGCCTCTCTTTGAAACTTTCTACAAAATACTTCAAAGTTAGCAAAATCTTCATTTTTTTGAGTGTTAAAATTACCTATGTCAGCCTTTAGAATTCATAAACAGTTACGAGCATATTGTTTACCTGCAATGTTGGCAGTTTGAGTAGGACAAAACTAATCCATGTGAAGAAGTTGAAGAGGTCTAAATGTACCTATAATATCTTTTCGTTTAAAGGATGAACGAGTTTGCTTACCCGATTGGCATACATCACAAATGTGATCTTTCTCAAATTTTAGTTTTGGCAAACCAATGACTAAATCAAGTCCAGATAGTTTCTCAAGGGCATGCATAGTTGTGTGTCCAAGCTTTTGATGTCATAGCAAAGGATCACTTTAGACTGTAGTAAGACATGTAAGAGATGAAAATCAACATCATTAAAAACATAGATATTATAACTCGATATCCAATGGGGGTGAGATTTTTCTTAGGATGTTTGATGATGCAACTAGTTGTATTCAAAGTAACTTGAAATTCAGCATCACAGAATTCACTAATACTAAGAGGTTGTGTTTGAGTCCCTCAACCAAATATACTTTGACTAGATCTCATGATTTACTGAGAGTAAAGTCTCAACGCCGGTTACTTTCTTTTAGCATTGTCTCCAAATCTAACATATCCTCCATCAATATTTTTTTATGGTTTCAAGTTTTCTTTCTTTCCGCACATATCTATGGAGCATCCACTTTCAAGTATCCACATTCTCTTTTTGTAGATTTTCTTAGGATACTCCTACAAAGTAATAAGATTAGTTTCTTTTAGGTCTCCAAATCCACTTTCCAAAAGAATATTTTCTACAGTTAAAAGATTTGTGACCGAGATCACAACAAGTATAGCAAGTAATTTTAACAAAGTTTCCAGGAGAGTGGGAATTATATATAGATCTATAGGATTTGCTGGAACTACGATTAGGATATCTTTCCTAATGGACGTAGTTCTATTAGATTTGACAGAACTATGACTAGGAGATTTCTTCATACTGTTCAACTATATTTTTATTTCCTCCAGTTCTTTTGTTAGTAAGTCAACTTCAATCCGACTTGCTTTAACAAAAATCCGTCAACCTTTCTTTTCTTGAGCAATCTTATTGTACTCATCAATAACTTTCTATAATTTATCAGCAACCATGTCCAAGGAATTTAGTAAGTCATCATAATCAGGACAGTGGAAAGATCTTACGTCACTATTTTCTCCTAGTGCCATGAAGCATATGTTGTTTGTTTCATCATGATCATCGTTAGCTGTTGCTCCTTGATCCCAAGCTCTGTGACATTTTGGATTTTCATTTTGATTGTTTCTCTTTCTCCGTTCTGGGTAGTTTTGTATGATATATCCTAGTTTTTCACAGTTGTAGAGGTGATCATCATTTCTTTTGAATTCATTGTTGTTGAATATCTGTTGGGTCGATTTATGAGGGTCGTTCCTTCCTCTTGATAAATCATCAACTTCTTCTCCAACTTTGGATGTCTTGGTTGTACAGGACACATTCGTATTTATTGTACATAATAAAATGGTTTTGTTTATAGGCCATCATGTTTCCTCAAAGTTCATAGTACACCATTTTCTGCAAATCTTCATCTTCAAGAATAACAACTTTAGTTTCCCAAGCTTTGGGAAGACTTCTAAAAAGTTTTCTAACTTGTATCCATTTGAGTACACCATTCCAAGCGATTTGAGTTCACAGAAAATTTTGACTAATCTCGAGAACATGGATTCTACGTTTTCATCTTCAGCCATTTTGAATAATTCATATTCATTAACTAGTGAAATGATCCGAGATATCTTTACCATGGCGGTTCCTTCATAATTCACTTCTAGTTTGTCCCACACTTCTTTCGCGGTTTCACATGTTAGTATGTTGTCATATTTAGCTTTACTCAATGCACAATATAACAAACTTATAACTCTAGCATTAGTTTGAATTACCTAATGTTACTCTTTTGTGATATTGAAGGATTCAAAATCAAATAGCTTCTCAGTGCCATCTTTTTTGGTTTGTCCAGGAATAGGCTTTTGACCTTTGTTGATTATAATCCATGTTTGATGATCATATGAAGAGACAAGGATTCTGAATCTGTCTTTCCTGTGGGAGTAATGTTAGCCTTTGAAATGTGATGGTCGAGTTGAAGAATTCCCATCTTGAAGTAAAACATTTAGAATCTGATAATGTGCCATTGGATCTTTGCTCACGTGTGGTTAAACACTTTACTGGTTATACATGATCTCATACAAATTAAAAGTTAAGATTTGGGGGGGGGGGAATGAATTAATGTTCTTTAGTCGACTTATTGTGTGGAACAGTTGACTCGCCTAGAGGTTAGTACCCGCAGGTTAGTATCACAATATAAAATAAGAGTAACTGCAGAAAGTAAATTGATAAGAATATTTTATACTAGTTTAAAACACCAATGTGGTTCCTACTTCCACTCCCCTGGGGTTACAAGAGTTTCCTTAAGAGCTTGTTGAAAACTTGGGTGCTACAGAATGTTGCAATTGAGAGACCTGTCTGATATGCAAATCACATTTTCCTCTTCAACACAACCTCTACTTGTATAACCTACACTCAGATATTTCTTTCTGTTTCTTTTAAATTAATCACTCAAATGTGTATAAATTTTCATAAAAGATATAATAAGAGTACAATATAAGTTCAAGTGAAGTGCGTAGTTCACAAGTATTAAGAGAGGGTTATATAGCTTTGTAGGACTTTACTCTATTACAAAAATCCATGGGATTTTTAATCAATGATATTTTATTGAGTCATTGATTTTATTCTGATTGAATTGCTGAGTTATTTCCATATCAGATATCTGCAAGAGCAAATCGATTTATTCCTTTGTAAGATGATCTTCTTGTGGTCTTGAATCATTGGCTGATCTCATTTAACTTGAATGCATCCCTTGATTTCAATAACTTCCTTTTAGTCTTGGATGTTAACTAATTTTCTATCTTGAATGTATCGCTTGATTGATACACATTACCACTTTCCTTATTTTAGTTTTGTATATGCCTGACTTTGCAATCTTGAATTTATAATGCATTCATTGGTTGATTGAGCATATTTTCTCTTTCCTTTCTTAGATAATTTGTTATGCATTCTTGAATATACTACGTACTTCTTGATTGATTGAGAAGGTTTTCTCTTTCCTTCCTTAGATGATTTGTGGTTTAGTTGTCTCTCTTCGAATTTCGTTTCATGCAACACAA
Organism: Solanum pennellii; assembly: GCF_001406875.1. NCBI lineage: Eukaryota > Viridiplantae > Streptophyta > Magnoliopsida > Solanales > Solanaceae > Solanum > Solanum pennellii. The sequence continues at coordinate 28,850,190 of NC_028640.1, forward strand.
GTCACAAGCCAGTTAGCTGTTTCATTATTAAAATTAATAGATCTGGTGGAACTAACAGAAATATACCACCAAAATCTTATGCATAGTTAAAGCAACATGCTTCCCATCCTGCATCCCAAAATTTCTTATTCATGACATATTGTTGTGCCTAAGCATTTTCCCATTATCCTTACGCCTCTGGCCATAAAACCAATTGTTTAAATGGAATATTTTAGTTGAAATTCCCATAAAGCAAGTCAATGAGGAAATCAAATATAGTGAAGATACATCCAGTTATCCTTGATATCTAAAAATTTAAGGTTTGAATCAACTTGTTCCATTTATCCAATAATTTGTGAAATTTTACTTGACTAACCAAAGTTAAAAAATTTCTCTCCTCTTGTGGAAGTTCCTCTGTAAATCACTTAATCACAAACAATGTACATTTCAAACTTGATAAAAAGGGTATTTTATTTAGCACTCCTTCCCTAAAGTCAAGGTTATACATAAACGAAGGATTGTCTTGATAAAGAAGCGGTAATGTATAAATAGTAATCGATGAAGACACTACCTTCCACCCGCACATAATCCAAATCATATAATAAATACCCAAACATCACCATTAATAACAACATAAACAAACCAATGATCTCTTCTGGCAAAAAAATTGTGGAGAAGTCCATGTAAACAAATATTGAAAGACTCATGATGGGCAAACACGAATAGTACTACATGCTCAGTTCTATGTTTTCCAAAAAAATTACAGGTCTAGAGCACGTTGAAATTATCATGAAAATTCTTAAGGACAAACACGATTGAAGGACATGTGAATATATTATGCATTCATTTGTTGATTGAGCTATTACATGTTTTGTATCACTTCATCTATTCACTTCCGAAATGAATTTTGTCTTTATGTTCTTTGTAATATTTTTTCGGCTAAGACTAAGAGACCTGATTTTATTCAAAATTAAATTAATGTACTTTTTACTTTTAGCAAATTAACTCTTTAGAAAAAAAGTGTGGACACCAATATATTGTTAAAATATTGAACTTGTTAATATAGTTTATTAACTAGAGTATTGATTCCGTGTCTTGGTTTTTGAGATACATGTAATAGAGTGTGAATTTTTCATGTACTTTTGAGTTTGGAAGAAGCAAAGTCTGGTGGTGTTATACATGTACTTCAAAAGATATAAAGTGTATACTAAATTAATGAAGATACATATATACATTAATATATATAGATGCATAATGTTGTTAACCTATATATATCCATGTATGTTGGCCAATTTGTGAACTTTGTGAGGGTTTGTTAAGCTTTTTTACCCTTCAAATGGCTTCTAAAATTTAATATGAGTCTCGGTGTGTATCCGGGAGACAATTAAATGTAGCAAAAAATTTCTAACTCTAATGGAAATCCATACCATGTTTCTGTGCTCATTAAAGATAACTTAGAAACTGGTGCGTCCAATTGAAAACTTTGTTTGCATGGAGATTATAATGTTTGGAATCATTGGAGATCTTGAAAGTGCAAGGAATTAGGGTTACTACAATCAATCATTGAATTGATGAATACTAGTTGGATCAATTACTTGTTAGACCATTTTCGAATACACTTTCAGACCCGTCTTACTCACACTCGATTGTAAGAAATTACTAAGTTACAATGCAAGATTAATGTACCTTGTTATTGCACTGGATTAAAATTTACCAGCCAAAAAGATTTTCTCCAAAGTCCACTTTGATTTACTAGGAAACAAAGTTAATAATTACCACAAAATAAATGCACTTATGTTATGGGAGGAAAGATAATCTACTCTTTTTTTTAGGTATGACACAAGTACCTCTTAGACTATGACTGATATCCCAGAGACACACCATCACTAAACTAATGTCCTATTACCTCCTGTAACACCTCGGAAATCATACCCATGAAAACTTTTGCAGAACTCACTTGAAGCAGTGAACCACGACAGGTTCATGGACCATGACAGGGTCCACGGTCCCAAGACCTGCCTGTGTAGAGTTGGAATCCACTAGGCCCATGCGTCAGACCATGGGACCCTTCACGGGCCGTGGTGAGTGAACTAGTAGACCCCTCTAGCTAGTCCCTTAGATACCCACGCCCAAGTGAAGACCACGAGGACCTTCACGACTCATGGTCCTCACAACGGGTCTTGGTGGAATCCATATAAGGCTAACAAGTAGAACTCACTAGACTAGCCTATAGACTCCCACACTATGTGAAAACCAAATGCACTTCCATGGTCCGTGGTCCTTCACACGACCCGTGGGAGCGTCCTTGAAGCTTAGGAAGTAGGCCACCTAGACCTGCGTCTCCAAATCTCAGCCTAAGTGAGAACTACGGGGACCTTTACGGTCCATGGTCCTTAACATGGACAGTGGTAGGGACTCGTGGAAGGTATTCAAAACCAGATGATCAAGTTAAGACCATAGGGACCTTCACAGGCCGTGGTCCTTTTCACGTTTTGTGAAACACGCCGTGGTCAGCCCGTCAACAGTTTAAGTCATGGGACTTTCAATATTCAGTTATACATGCCTCAGTGATGAATTCATCATTATCAGATTAATTGTTGTATCTTCAGTCTCCATGTCAGTTTTGATCTATTTACTTTATTACAGAAATTCAGTCATAATATGTCAATCATTTAATCTATTAGGAGTACCATAATATCGAATTCTACTAGGGTTATTCACCCTATATATCTCAGAACTACTAGCCATGCAGGTTGTAAGGCCCCTATGTGGGCATCATTTTAGTGATAATGCCAGCATGCCTCTATACCTTTGGACGAGTGTATTGGGTACTCTTGATGGGGAGTGTATATAAGAATCCACATCTAGATCATGTGGTTTTATTATCGGTTATTAGTAGCTCCCATAGCTCAGTCATATTCTATTGCATTGACCACATTTACAGTACAGTCAGTATTCAGTCTCAACATGTTGATTCTTTTGCTTTTTTTTTATTTCTCATGATCAATGACACTAGCCTACAGTTTGAGTGTTTGAGAATCTAAGTGAATATAGTAACTCAACCAAGGGTTGGGATCATGTCCTAAGAGAGTGGTAGCGAAAGTAGTAGCTACTCAGAATTTCGTTCTAAATAGTGATAGTTTAAGACATTTATAATATTAAAACATATTAAATTTAGTTTGTGACACCAAAGTGTAAAATATCAATATTTGTTTGTCACAAGTAGTAGAATGAAAAAATTAAAGGGAAAATCAAATATGGGAGCGAGTTTGTGGGGTGCGATTGCTATATGTGAAGATAAAAGTGGTGGGTACATGCTTTTATAGCTAATTCTGCAAGACAGTGATGACTAGGTTAAGCTTTAGATGAAATCAAGTTCCCTCTTGGGCAACTTACCCCATATCAAAGGGGTTAGTCTCGGCCACCCACTCGTCTAAACTATCCAGCCTATGCCTTATCCACTCGCTCTTTTGATGGGAGTGCTTGGATATGGGAATAGGGCTCACCCTCTCGGGCTGAACCTCGTTGACCCACTTCTTTTGAGATCATTCTAGTGGTCTTAGTTTCACGAACTCTCTCTCGAGCAAGCCTCAAACATATTGGTTGTTTTTTTATTTGCAACTACAAGCCCATTAGATTAAACCACAACCACTAGGTTAATCACCATTAAAATTCAATCTAAGCTACAAGAAAGCAAGACACAAGAAATTAATCAACCCATAATTGCTAAATCACACCCCAAGAATAGGGGCTTTTAGCCACATATCAAGAAATAATCAAATATACTTAAAATGATAAGAAATCAAGTGGGTAAAGAGATTATACCTTCAAAGTATCAAAGGAAGGTAAATGGAGAAGACACACTTCCAAAATTGGAATAAGAACTTCTTTCTTCAACCTTCCACAAAACTCTCTCCAAACTTGAAAGAAAACTTAAGAACAAAGTTTCTAAAAATAAAATATCAAGTGTAATTGTTTCACTCTCTAAAATTCTATATCTAAATAACAAAAGAGTTCAGTATTATATACTTCAGAATTGTGCTGGTGAATCTTTTTGGCTGAGTTAGTCGTGATTTGCCGAGTGATTCGGCGAATCGCCCTTCGTTTGGTTCATCATCGTTTGCACCTTTCCTTTCTTGTCTATGTGTTTTGGATTGATGGGCGGAAATCTTGTGCTTTGAGAAACTGATGGTCGATGCACCGGCTGCTCCTTTTCATTGCATTTTGATTCACTTCCTTCAGGATCACTTGTTGTAACAAATAGTGGAACTTTGCTACACACCGATCGCCAAGTGTGTTTGGCGATGCGCACCTTTGCCTCTTCATCTCTTTTTCTCCGTTTTGAGCCTTAGTGTCTATGCTCCTACCAAATCCTCAAATACCTGAAACATAGGATTTATATGAGATATCAAGTTAAAATAAATGATCGAGAACACTTTTTACATTAAAATAAGGACCTAGATGAGACCAATATGAAGACTCACCACATGTTATAAATTTGGTCACTCTCTTCAGTTAGCTCAGCATCCTGCATCTATATCATGTTCAGATTACATCATTGCTTATTTTCTTTGTTCACTTATACGTTATTTCTATTTTATTCTATCCCTCATGCTCAGTACCTTTCAGGTGTTAACACATAAACTGTGTTGTATTTTCTCGTGATGTAAGTTCAGGTTCTCAACATCAAGATCACGCTTATATCGGTTCACGATCTTCCTTTCTGCAACATCAATGGTGAGTCCTCATTCTTCCATGACTAGTGACATATGTATCTTTATCACTTTTAGCTCTAGTTTCAGTTTTGCTAGATCTAGTTGGGACATGTGACAATATTTCTAGTCAATTTAGAGGCTTAGTTCAGACATAGTTAATTTCAGCTTTAGTCTTAGAATTTGATTTCTCTTTGTATTCAAACATTCAACATTCATATATTCAGTTATATTATATGGGTATTCCCCATCACTTTCATTTTATTATGATTTAGCTTCCACACAATTTTAATTATTCATTTTATCTCTAGTATGCTTATGATTATTCCAACAGGGCTAGCTTGGGTCATTCACGATTCTAGGTCCTATGTCTGCATCTTTGTGGTAGTTCAAGGTGTGAAACCCTCCTTTCGTAAATATTATTTTTGTAATTTTGTACATCTTTTAGCTTACATGGCACGCTCTGTAACTCCACGAAATTGAGGTGCGTCAAATACATTTGGTTGTCACATAGCAAAAAAGGTATACAAAATTACAAATAAAACTGGTTCCGTGGGTAATAGGACGTTAATTTCGTCAAAGTACATCTTTGGGATTTTGGATAGTCTAGAGTACTTTTACCTTATCGCTTTTTCTTAAAGAAAACCTCACCATATTACAGAGGGCATGCTTAGATAATCAGTTACTCTGTGATAGGGAATAGAACATTGTTAGACATGACTATGTCAACTAAGGCACATACCAATTGTCAATCCCTTTCTCGGGAGCATTATCAACTGCAACCTAATATTAAATAAAGCGTCTACTAAATTAGTATCTGTCACTCTTTAAGAACTTTGTATTTCTCATAAAAGTATCTGAATAATCTACGACATTGGAGTTGTGATACATATATTAAAAATTATTTTGGTGAGTTTGATAAATTAAGTCCAAAATAAATAAATGTATCTTCATAATCTCAGTATGTGTTAAATTGTTAATTGATGAATTGTAGGACGGAAGTACTACTGGAATTAAATCACGAAATGAGATTTTTGGAAAGTGATAATCCAAAAAAGTCTGAAATAAAAAATAGTGAATCTCTTTACGAAATGTTTAATTTCGAATATCAGATAGCGTCGTCAAATATAATTGACCAATTAATGAATAATGTAATGGTTCCTGTCAAAGTGAAAGTAATACCGAAATCCTATAAAGAAATCTTAATTTAAATCATGTAACAGTACCAGAAACGATGTACCTAAATGATCTTATGAGATTGAGCATTATGTTTTCGTGATATCTCCTACATAATCGGATGAACCTAATGTCGTCAAATATGATTGACCAATTAATGAATAATGAAATGGTTTCTGATTAAAGTGGAAGTAATTCCAAAATCCTATAAAAAATCTGAATTTGAATCATGTAAGAGTACTAGAAACGATGTACCTAAATGATCTTATAAGAATGAGGATTATGTTTTCTTGGTATCTCCTACATAATCAGATGAACCCAATACTATGAATGAGGATTTATCGAGTCCCAAAAAGGATAAATGAATTAAAGCGATGAGAAAAGAATTAGAGTTCATGAAAACCAATAAAGTATGTGATATAGTTGACGTTTCAGGGAGGTAAAACTATTGGGAACAAATGAACTTTCAGTATTAAGCACAAATCTGATGCACCAATAAAATGATACAATGAATGATTGGTGGCAAATTGTTTTATTGAAGTAGTTGGATACAATAGAAAGATAAAATACTTGATTATGAGAAAACCTTTTCACAAGTTGTGAAGTTTACATCTATACAATCACTTTTCGGTATTATTGTACATTTGGATCTAGATTTACATCAAATGAATGTGAAGACCATTTTCCTTAATGGAGAACTAGACAAGGAAATTTGCATGAATAATCAATAGACTTTGTTGTGAACGGTTAAGAAAAGAAATTTATACATTAAAAAATTAAATTACTGCCTAAAGCAATCTTTAAATCAATGGTATCAAATATTTCAAAAGGAGGTGATTTAATTTAGTTTCACCATATATGTTGAACTTATGTGAGAAAGAATAATGGGAAGTTTGTAATTCTTCCTCTTTAAGTGGATGATATTTTATAAGCTACAAAATAATAGAGTATGTGAAACTTTTAAGTCATGACTTTTTAAATAATTTGATATGAACGACATAAGTAAAACTGACTATATATTGGGTGTAAAGATCAAGAGAGATCGTTCCAAGAAATCCTTGACTTTATATCAAGAATGATACATAAAGAAAATATTGAAACATTTTCAAATAAATAGTTGGAAACCCAAGGAAACTCCTGTAGTATTTGAAAGTTTAAGTCTTAAAACATGTCCAAAGATTGAAAAAGAAAAGGAAGACATATCTTCAGTTTCATATTCTAGTGCAGTCGGGAATTAATGTATGCTATGGTGTTTACTTGTCCAGACATTTGTTATGTCGTAGATATACTTATCAACTTTCAATTCAATGCATGCTATGGTAGGGTCCTTCATGGTTCTATATGTCATGTTACATCTAGGCGGTACCCCTAGGTAGTGACTAACATGGTAATCAGAGCACAAGATTTGGAATCTTCCTAGGATGTATCATAAGCCACGTCTAGTAGAGATTGCCCATGAGTGTGAAGTGCACCATATTTATGAATGGGAGGATACAAGATGATTAGGAAACTAAACTTCTTTCATTACTATAAAGTTGTACTATACTTATCCAATGTTCTATAAGATATGGCTACTCAAAGAGCTTATTATAAAAGGAATGTAAGGAAGAATATGAAAAAAAGGCGCCTCCACAAGATCCTCATGTTTCGATTGATCCTTTGGCCAAAAGAGTTAAAAATGTAGAGTTTAGGGCTGCTTTTTAAGTGTTGGCTCAAGCCATGACGGTCCAAGCAAATAGAGAGGTTGCAGTTCCCATGAACCAAATTTTGGCACGATGGTTTCAAGAGTTAGAAACTTCACTCAGATGAATCATTTGGAGTTTCATAGTTCTAAGGTTGAGGAAGATCCTCAAGAGTTTATTAATGAGGTCTACAAGGTCTTAAATATCATGGGAGTGACACTATTGTAAAAGAAAGATGTGGCTGCTAATCATCTAAAAGGTGTTGCTCAAATATGGTACAACTAATGGATAACTGGGAGAGCGGAAGATGTAGGTTCTCTAGATTAGGAGAAGCTTAAGGTTCCTTTTCTTTTTAGGTTATTTCCCTGTGAGATGAGGGAAGCAAAGGTACCTGAGTTCATCACCCTATGTTAAGGAAGTATGAGTGTGAGGGAAATGCTCATAAGTTCACATAATTGTCTAAGTATGCTCCAACAATGGTTACCAATTATTGGGCAAAGATGAGTAAGTTTATTTCTGGTGTGTTGTAAATGGTGGTTAAAGGTGTAGTCCTCAATTCTCATTAATTAAATGGAAATTTCTCATTTCATGGTTCATACATAATCGAATGAGAATGAAAAATCTCAAGGAAATATCTAGGGAGGCAAAGAAAGTTAAGCCGGTAATGGTAATTTATCTCATGCAAGATCTGAAGGAAAAGGCCATCCTAGGTTTCAACAAAGGTTACCCAGTAAAAGTTCCTCTAATGATCCTCCTAAGTTCAACAAATATGCACTTCAAACTCGAGGTGAAGAAGAGGGTTCTCCTGATGTGGTTACCGGTATGTTGAAAGTTTTCAAACTTGATGTTTATGCTTTACTTGATCCCCGTGCTTCTTTATATTTTGAGATGCCATATGTGACAATGAGGTTTGACATTCTTTCAGATATATTGTAAAACCTTTTTCTGTCTCTACTCCTATAGGTAATTCTATTGTGTCTAAGAGGGTCTACATAAAATGTCTCGTTTCCTTGTCCCATATAGTTGATCTTGTTGACTTTTAGATTTTGATTTTATTCTTGGTATATATTGAATGCACTCACGTTATACTTCTAATGATTGTAGAACTCGTGTAGTCAAGTTTCAATTTCAAAATGAGCCTATCCTATAGTGGAAGAGGGGGGGGGGGGATTTGATGCCTAAGGGTAAGTTTGTCTTTTGTCTTAAATCTAGAAAGACGATTTCTAAGGGTTGTGTGTACCATTTAGTTATGGTGAGGGATGTAGATTCCGAAACCCGTACTCTTGATTCGATCCTCAATATTAAAGAGTTCCCAAAAGTGTTCCTAGATATTTACCAGTATCCTCCCGAAAGAGAAATAGACTTTGGTATTGACCTTCTCCAACAGACGCAACATATTTCTATTCTCCTTTTAGAGTGGCTCTAGCTAAACTCATGAAATTGAAGGAGCAATTGAAAGATTTGTTGGATAAGGGTTTCATCCGACAAAAAATACTCCCAATGGGTGCTCTAGTGTTTTTTGTAAGATAGAAGGATGGTTCTCTTCGTATGTGTATTGACTATCGTCAGTTGAACAAGATGACCATTAAGAATTAGTATCCTCTTCCAAGGATAGATGATGTCATACCTCAAGCCCACACCCTAGGTAAAACTGGACCTCGAGTACAATTAATGGCCCCAAGCGAACCCTTGGCCTAGCTGAACTCTTAATGGAACACTTAAATCATGATAAAAGAAAAAATTGAAACACAATTATACTATAGTGTCACTATGAATAACTTAGAATGTTTTGAAGATCAACATTCAACTGGTCAGAAAGGGAAGCTCAAGTCTCAACATAACTGAAAAGAAAATGAAAAGATTCATACACTAAACATCAACTAACTGTCTATGAAGCCTCTAAAAATTGAGATTGAAGTTGGGACAAGACCCATGAAATCCTAATGAACTAACTAATATAAAACAATAAAAAGGGGTCCTCTGGAATAAAGGAGGCTCACAAACAACTCTGAAGATCAACTAGAATCAAAGATGTGTTGGAAGTTGATCCTGTATCAATCAGTACATTGAACGTATGATCATACGAGGGGAATCCTAAAACAAAACATTATCTTGAAAAGAAACTAAAATAACAAACTTTGTCTCAATTAGTCAAATGAACTCATTTCAATAGAGCACTAAAAATAAATGCAGTATAAAGAAAAATCTTAAAAAACATGGATAACAACTCTGTGTACTGAGTAATGCAATTGTTACTCAATTTCTATGCAAAGATAAAATCTAAACTCTGGTTGCATATGAAAATACAATTAACTCTGTGTATATAATAATACAAAATAACTTATGTGGGAGTTTATCTAGAAGAAAACCATCACTTAAGAGTTATATGTGATGATACAACATTTTGCCTCACGCTGCCAGTATCGTCATATATTTTGCCAGGGGTATATAACCAGATTACTAAGTGGATCCACTAGTATATGATAAAAAACACTAAGGAATCAATTAAAAAGTATGACCTTCTACTACCTATGATGATTACATTGTCTATAGTGACTTTGAACTTTCCCCCATATCAGTGCTTAATACTACTCCCAAAATATTCTAGCTCATATGTTTAAGATGATAACTCTGTGGTTTGAGATAATTTCTCAAAAACTAGACCAAAGGCTTTCTAGGAGATCAATGTTTCCTCTCTTTCTTAAATGTGGAAGCATTTATTCTTTATTGAAAAACTATCTCAAAAGCTCTGTGGAAATCGGTGTTCTCATTCTTGTTTAAATGTGAAAGCATTTACTCTTTGGAAATACATAGTCCCCCTATACTCTTTCGAAAAAATAAGCTTCACTACTTACTTTTTACTTTGTACTCAATTCAAAACTCAAGTCTTAAAATGAGTTTAAAGCATTTTCGAAACACTTTTGAAGAGATTGTAAGAACTCTCTAGACTTGTCTCTTGAATTTTCCATGAATTTGACATTATGGATTCAAGGTTATGATTCATGTTTATGGATGATATAATGACGTTTAGACGTACCTTGAAGTACATAAATCAACTAGACGACATAACTATGTTTCAAGGAAACTCAAATAGAAAGAAGTAGGAAAGGATAGAAGGTCTGGCGACCCTCTCGTACTGGTGTCGGGCACTAGAGCTTGAAAAATAGAACTGGGTTTGGGCGCTCTGTGTGGCGCGGTGCCCCATCCTTTTCCCCCTTTAATTTGATGATTTTTCTTGGTTATTTCCCTAAACACTTAAAATAGAATACTTAACCAAAGTATGAAATAATCTACTCAAAAACAACCTTATATCACATGCAACTAACTCAAGAACTACTCAGAACTTCAACAATCAAGATTCAAACGAAACTTTCCACAACAATCATCAAGAACTCATAAGCTCTTCTTTAAAGAACATAATTACACTAGATTAAATCACGATTGACACGTGAGTGAACAACCGCAACGCTATCTGAACTCACATACAATGTAAGGATCAATCCTTGGCAAAACCCACAAGCTTAGCTTCAAGAACAACGAACTTTGGCTCTTTTTAATCTATTCTCCTCTTGCATTCTTTCTGTTAAAACTCTAGCGTGCAATCTTTTAGTGTGTAAACTGACCTAGTTTTGTTTAGACCCCTAATTAATAACTAAAACAAAATAAATAAATTGGGTAGTGAAAAGACCATAATATCCTTCTAAAATCCGATTTTGTCTTTCCTTATCAAGACAACCTGACTTCAAATGGTCATACCTCCATCATATGAACTTTAAATTGAGAAAATTTGATGGTGTTGTAAAGACAATTCAAAGATATTTCCTAAGTATCTTGTAGAACACCTAACTCATCTTGATCTAGGACTTATTGTTGTTTGAATTTGGCACAAAACTCATACTTAGCTTAACTTTGTCAAACTTTCAAAATTTGATTATTTACAAAAACATTTTCTTTGTAATTATATTTCTTCCAAGTAAATATCTTTCCAATTGGAACATTCGTCCTCGAATGAGATTTCTCTTAGAAGATTAAGGGCATAACATCTATCATTTAGCTCAAACACCAAATAAGCATGAATGTAAATACAACATGCCAACTTCAAATAAATACCACGAAAAGGATTAATACCTTAATTTGGAACTTCTCTTGATTCAAAGATATGTGGGTATATCTTTTTCATATCCTCCTCAGCTTCCCAAGTAGCTTCCTCAACAAATTGCTTCCTCTACCGACTGATGCTACCTCTTTTATTCTAAATTTTTTAACTTGGTGATCTATAATTTTTACAAGAATTTCCTCATAAGATAAGGTATCCTTGATACTAATATCTTCAGTAGGCATGATAGCGGAAGGATCGCCCATGCAATTGTTCAACCTTGAAATATGAAATAACGGATGGACTGTTGCTAACTCTTGTGGTAGCTCCAACTCATAAGTTATGTTAGGAATAAGCTTCCTCTTCTACAAAATCTCATAGCACCCTTCATGGGTGAAACTTTTAGGTTTACCCAATCATTTACTTCAAATTCTAAATCTCTTTTGCTAAGATTAGTGTAGGATTTCTTACAACTCTGTGGTATTTTTATCCTTACCTATAAAAATTTCACCTTCTCCATGGCTTGATGAACTAAGTATTGTCCTATCAACCCTGCTTCACCAATTTCAAACCATCCAATAGGAGATCTGCATCGCCTCCCATAAAGAGGTTCATAAGTATCCATCTGGAGGCTGGAGTGGTAACTATTGTTGTAAGCGAACTCAATGAGAGGTAGGTGATCAACCCAATTTTCCTTGAAATCAATCATATAGTCCCTCAACATATTTTCTAATGTATGAATAGTTTGATTTTCTTTACCATCTATCGGAGGATGAAACACAGTCCTAATGTTCACCTTTGAACCCAAACCTTTTTGAAATAACTTCTAAAATTATGCAGAAATAATGGAAACTTGAACTGTATGAAGTCTAACTACCTCTTGAATGTATAACTTGGCATAATCCTCTGCTGAATGTGTTATCTTTACCAACAAAAAGTGGGCTTATTTAGTAATTCTATCAACAATCACCCAAATAGGATCATGTTGTTTGTGAGTCCGCAACAAATCAAGTAATGAAATTCATATTGATCATCTCCTATTTCCATTACGAAAGTTCTATTATCTGAGTCATACCACGGGGCCTTTGATGCTCTACTTTACCTTGTTGACAACTCGGACGCTTAACACCGTACTCATCAATGCCTTTCTTTAGACTATTCCACCAATATACATCTCTCAAGTCATAATACATCTTTGTGGAAACAAGATGGACATAATATCTATAGCTATGAGGTTCCTCCATGTTCCTCTCTTGGAGTTCATCCATCCTTGGCACACACAACCTACCTTGATACCTCAATACGCCATCTCCCCCTTGTTCAAAAGTCATTACTTTTTACTTATGAACATTTGCGTTAAGTTTAAGCAAAATATGATCTTGGTCTTTATTTTCTTTTACTTCTGACATTATGATGATTCAGCCCCATTCATCACCAGTACTACTCTTTCTTTGGAATCTATTAGGCGAACTCCCAATCGTCTAAGTCTATGTACATCTTTTACAACTTGTTTCTTCCCTCCTCAACATGTACAATACTACTTATAGACAAGCTTCTCAAGGAATCAACAATAGTATTATCCTTACATGGGTGATATAAAATACTCATATCATAATTCTTGAGTAACTCTAACCACATCCTTTGTATAAGATTAAGCTCTTTTTGAATTAACACATATTGAAGACTCTTCTGATCGTTGAACACATCAACATGAACACCAAAAAGATAATGACACCATATTTTCAAAGAAAATACAACTACAATAAACTCTAGATCATGGATAGTAAAATTCTTCTCGTGACCTTTCAATTGTCTGGAGGTATAAACTATAGCTTTACCATTGCATTAGCACACAATTCAAACCAACTATAGATGCATAACAATATACAACAAAGCTTTTCTCACAAGCTTCAGACCATTGAAACTTAACTGTAATCTGAGTCAGCTTGGTCAAATGGGGCAATATGGATGAGAAACCCTCTACAAACGATCTAATATATCTAGCCAACCTCAAGAATCTCCTAATATCAGTTGGACATGTGGGTCTAGGCCAATCCTGTGCTATCTATATTTTCTAGGTGTCAAATCTAATTCCATCAACGGGGACAATGTGGCTTAACAATGCCACAGACTCAATCCAAAACTCACATTTAGAGAACATAGCATAGAACTCTCTATCCTTTAGAGTTTGGAGAACTATTAGGAGGTGATTAGCATGATCTTTCTCATTCCCCAAATATATTAGAATGCAATCAATGAACACAATAACAAACTTGTCTAAATAAGGCTCGAATACTTTATTCATAAGGTCTATGAACATTGCAAGAACATTAGTAAAACTCATAACGACCATAACGGGTCCTCAAAGTTATTTATGGAATATCACATTACCTTACCCTCAACTAATGGTAGTATGATCTGAGGCCTATCTTAGGAAAACAAGTTTCACCATAAAGTTGATTGAATAGAGCATCAATTCTCATAAGAGGATATTTGTCCTTGATGGTAACCTTGTGCAACTGACAGTAATCTATAAACATTTTAAGGGAACCATTCTTTCTTCCTAGCAAATAATAGTGGAGCGCCCCAAGGTGAGACACTTGGTGGAATAAAACCTTTTTTCTAGGAGATCTTTCAACTGCTTTTTCAAATGTTTTAACTCTTCTGGTGCAGTCTTATATTGGGGAATAGAAATAGGACGAGTATCAGGAAAATATATATACCAAAGTTTATTTCTCTCTTAGAAGGGACTTCGAGAAGATCATATAAAAAGATTTCTGGAAACTCTTTTACTACTAAAATTGACTAAATAGGAGGTATTTCAACACTATACTCATTAACTGATACTAAGGGATAGACACACCCCTTGGAACAAACTTTTTTACCTTAATGTGCGTAACATAATGACCCTTTGGCAATATTGAACTACTCTTACACTCTATAACTGGGTCATTAGGAAGCTGGAACATAAAAACCCAAGTTCTACAATCAACTGAGGCATAACAATCATGAAGCAAGTCCATACCTAGAATGACATCAAAATCTAACATGTCTAACTTAACTAAATCAGTCATAGTACTCTTCCTATTGATAGAAATGGTATGATAAAGATAGACCTCTCTGCAAGAATAGATTCACCAAAAAGGTGTAGAAACACTAAAACACTCAATAAGTTTCTCAAGAACAACATCAAAATTAATCGCAACATAACGAGTTACAAAGGATAAACTTGCTCCTGGATCTAGCAAAGCATAAATATCAAAGTTGAAGACTTGGATCATACCAGTGACAACATCTGGCGAATCCTCTTGGTCTTGGCAAATAATGATGGCATATAGATGGTTTTGTCCTCTGCCTTCCCCTGAAGTAGCTCCTCTAGTTGAAGCAACTAAAGATGTCTAGGCTCTATTGCCCCCATTACCATTATGTTGATTTTTCCTAGGTTACTCTCTCATAAAAACTGACCACACTTTAAGCAACCAGTGGATCTATCACGACACTCCCTTAGTGGCTCCTACCACACTTAAATCTTACTGCCCCCTTCTTCCATACTACCTTCAGAACGGGCGGGTCTAGCTCTAAACTTTTGTCAATTCTGACTATTGTACTCACCTTTGTTCCTTGGTGCAGGTGAGTTAGCAGATGGAGAAGGTTCCATTTGTTTCTATTTGTAAGATGATTGGTTGGCATTACTATTTTTCTTCCTGAACTTATTCCATGTCTTAGCCCTCTTATTTCAAAAATCCTCCCTATCTTCCAGCTTCTCTTCCTCAACCCGCTGTACATGGATCATCAGTCTTGCTATGTCCATGTCTCCTATCAGCATAGTTGCCCTGCCTTCCCTACTAGATAGACGAGACAATCCGACAACTAACAAACTCATCTTTCTTCTCATGTCAGCAACCATCTCCGTAGCATGTCATAAAAGTGGTGTGAGCTTCATACTATACTCAAGAACACTTAAAGAATCCTGCTTAACACTGAGCAACTCTCGTATCTTAGGGAAAGAAACTCCCCAATAAGGCCTCCTCAAACAAATCCCAAGTCACAAGTGGTGCACCCTTACCTTGATTTTTATTTCAGTGATCAAACCAGATTCTAGCGACACCATTAATTTGGTATGGAACTAGTCCTACCCTCTCAACATCAACAATAAGCATAATATCAAAGAACTTCTAAATTTCTTCAATAAAGTTTTTTGGATCTTCAGTAAACTTGAACTAGTAAAGCTTGGAGAATTCATCCTTAAGAACTCACAGGTCCTTGAAGTATCAGCCAAATCCTGTTGATTCTATCTCAAACCATCTTGATTGCTCAAAACTTGGATTAATATTCAGATATCTTCACAGAATTTAGCATTGGTAACCTCTTCCAAGGTTGCACTTCTAGTGCATTAGGTACCTCTTGTTTCTGTTGTTGAACATTTGTTCTAACAGGATGACCTATGAAAGCTCTTCATTGAGCCATGATCTTAAAGACACACACAAGCACGAGTTAGAAAGAAACTTTATAGAGATTAACTCTATCACACGAATTGACTATGAAAGAAGTGAGGTAATTTCTAAGTGTCGCAGTCTCCTAATTATTGATGTGGCACGCTTCACACTTATACTGCACTTATTTATACTATTTTATATTTAAATTCTTTGATATCATGTTTTCATGCCCCAAGCCTACAACCTAGGTGGGACTGGCATACAAGAACCATTGCAGGCTCCAAGCGAACCCTTGGACTGGCTTAAATCTTAGCGAAAGACTTAACTCATGATAAAAGAAAGTATTAAATTACAATCACACTAAAATGTCTCAATGATTAACTTTAAATATTTCAAATATCAACATTCAACTGTCCATAAAGGGCATGTAAAATCTCAACATAACTAAAAAGGAAATGAAAAGACTTATAAGCTAAACATCAACTAACTATTTATGAAGCCTTTAAAAATTGAGATGGAAAACAGGACAAAACCCATGAAATCCTAATGAACTAACTTATATAAAGCAATAAAAACGTATCCTACGAAATCAAGGAGGTTCACCAACAACTCTAAAGCTCAACTAGAATCAAAGATGTTCTAGATATTGATCCGCTTTGCCTGTATCTTCATCATAAGATGTTGTAATCAAAATTAAATCAGTACATTGAATGTATGAGAATGCAAGGGGAATTTGAAAACAAGACATAAGCTTGAAAAAAGAAACTGAAAGAGCAAACCTGGTCTCAAGTGAACTCATTTCAATATAAAATAGTATAAATAAGTGCAGTATAAATAAAAAGCTTTATAAACATGGATAACAATTCTGTGTACTGAGAAATGCAATATTAACTCACTTATGATGCAAATATGAAATATATATTATGGTTGTATATGAAAATACAATTAACTTTGTGTATACAAGAATACAAAAATACTTCTGTAGGAGTTTCTCTGACTGACAACAATCACTTAAGAGCTATGTGATGATATAACATTTGTCTCACGCTGATAGGGTCGTCCTATACCTTGCAAGGGGTATAGAACCTGACTATTAAGTGGATTCACTAGTATATGCTATAAAGCACTAAGGAATCATCTAAAAGTATGACCCTTTTCTACCAATGATGGTTACATGGATTATAAGGGTTGGTAGTTGTCTAAACTCTCCCCCATATCAGTGCTCGATACTATTCCCAAAATATAGTAGTTCATATGTTTAAAAACATAACTATGTGATTTGATATAATTACTCAAAAACTATTCCAAAGTCTCCCTAGGAAATAAATGTTTTCTCTCTTGCTTAACTGTGAAAGCATTTAGTCTTTACTGAAAAACTAACTCAAATGCTCTGGTTGAAATTTGTGTTTCTTTTCTTCTATAAATGTAAAAACATTTACTATTTAAAAATGCATAATCTCCATATACTCTTTTGAAGAAATGAACTTCACTCCTTACTCTTTACTCTGTACTTAACTCAAAACTCAAGTGTTAAAAGAAGTTCAAAGCATTTGTGAAGGACTTTTGAAAATATGGTAAGAGCTCTCCAGGCTTAGATATTAACTTTTCTTAAATTTGAATTTATGGATTCAAGGTTATAATTCATGTTTATGGATGATATCATGATGTTTCGATGTAACTTAGAGTGAAAAAGTGAAATAGAAAACATAGGTGTGTTTCAATGGAACTCAAACAGAAAGAAGTGGGAAAGGGTAGAAGGCCTTACGACCATGGCGTATTTAATGGCGCCAGCGCCAGAGCATGAACAACAGAACTGGGGTTGGTGTGCTCTGATTGGTGCGGCTTCCTACCCTCTTTCTCTAGAAATTTAACGATTTTTCTTGATTATTATTCAACTATAAGCCCTCTAAATTCGATTGGTTCCTTCCCCAAACACTTAGATTCAAATACATAACAAAAGTATGCAAGAATCTACTAAAAAAAACGTTAGGTCTGATGCAACAAACTCAACAACTCCTCAAAACTTCAATAATCAAGATTCAAACGAAACTTTCCACAACATTCACAGAGAATTCATAAAATCTTCTTTCAAGAACAAAATTACCCTAAATTAAATCATGATTGACGCGTGGGTGAACAAATACAATGCTATGTGATCTCATATACCTCATAGGGATCAACCATTGGAGAAATCCATAAGCTTAACTTTAAGAACGCTGAACTTTGGCTCTTTCTCTTCTTTTCTCCTCCTGCAATCTTCTCTAAAAACCCTAGTAAGAAATCTTTGGGTGCGTAAGCTGACCTAATTCAGTTCGGACCCCTATGTAATTACCAAAAATGAAATACGTTAATTGGATAGTGAAAAGACCATAATACCGTTCTAAAATCCGGTCTTGACTTTCTTTATCTATATTTCAAATGGGCATATCTCCCTCATATGAACTCAAATTTGAGAAAATTTGGCGGCGTTGGAAAGATTATTCGATGATATCTCCTACTACATTTTTTATCACACCTTACTCATCTTGAGCTAGGATTTATGCTCATTTAAAGTTGACCCAAAACTCATACTTAGCTTAGCTTTGTCAAACTTTCCAAATTTAATTATTTGACAAAGGTTTTTTTTTCTTGTTCAAGTATTTCTAGTTCTTTAAATTAGCAAGGTGTTATACATAATTTGCTTGACCAAATTCAAGGGGAAAGTTACTTATGTAAGTTGATCTTCGGTCGGGTCATCACATATTGAGGGTGAAAGATGATGACATTTCAAAGATGGATTTTCAGACTTGGTATGGTCATTATGAGTTTTTGTTAATGTCATTTGAGTTGACTAATGCTCTAGCGGCGTTCATGGATTTTATGAATAGGATGTTTAGACAATACCTTGACATGTTTGTTATTCTGTTCATTGATGACATATTTATTTACTCGAGGAGTCAGAACGAACATTTTGACCATTTGAGGATTGTGTTATAAGTTGTGAAGGAACGACAACTTGTTATAAAGTTTAGAAAGTGTGAGTTTTAGCTAAGGTCTGTGGCTTTCCTAGGTCACATTGTTTCAGGCAAGGGTATATAGGTAGATCCTAGAAAGACGAATGTAGTCAAAAAAATTTCCTAGAACTCTATCCCCTTTGAATATTAGAAGTTTCTTAGGTTTGGACAGTTATTATAGAAGGTTCGTTGAGGGGTTTTATACGATTGTCTCTCCTTTGACAGCTTTGACTCAGAGAAGGCTAAGTTTATATGGTCTAAAACTTGCAAGAAGAGTTTCCAAGAGTTGAAAGGTGGACTTACTTTTACTGTGATGTTGACTATATCGGAAGGTATGGATGGCTTTGTGGTGTATTGTGACATCACTAAAATTTGGTTGGTATGTATGCTTATGCAAAATGGGAAAGTTATTGCCTATGACTCAAGGCAACTTAGGATTCATGAGAAGAATTATCCTACCTATGACCTTGAATTAGTGGCAATTGTTATTACCTTGAAGATTTGGAGGCACTATTTATATGGTGGGCATGTTGATGACTTAAAGGAAGAGTTCTTTGTCTGAATCCCATAGTTCTTGGTATTCTATTCACCCCAAAGCCACCTAACCCATGGTTCTCGATATTCAATTCACTTAGGAGCCACAAAGATGTATCGTGATTTGTGGGAGATATATTGGTTGAATGGGATGACGAAGGATACTACGAGATTTTTGGCTAAATGTCCTAATTGTAACAAGTGAATGTTGAGCATCAGAAACTGGGAGTTTATCCCAAGATATTGGTATCCCTACTTGGAAGTGGGAGGACTTGAATATGGACTTCATTGTTGGTTTTCCTCGAGCCCGGTAACAACATGACTCGATTTGGGCTATAGTAGATCAAATGACAGAATCGGCTCATTGTATCCCCGTCGATAGTGCTTATTAGGTGAAGGATTTTCCAAGTTTTACCTAAGATAAATTGTAAGATTGCACGGAGTGACTATGTCCATTATTTTGATCGTGGTACTCAATTCACTTTTCAGGTTTAGAAGTAGTTCCAAAAGGGTCTTAGTACTCGTGTTAAGTTTAGTATGATATTTCATCCCAAAACAATGGGAAAGCAGAGCATGATATCCAAACATTGGAAGACATGTTGAGAGCTTGTGTGATTTATTTTAAGGGTAATAGGGATGAATATTTGACATTTATTGAGTTTTCCTATAATAATAGTTATCACTCAAATATTAATATGTCTTCATTTGAGGAACTTTATGTAGGAGGTGTAGATCTCCTATAGGATGGTTTTAGGTGGGTAAAGTTGCTCTAGCAGATACCAAATTGGTACATGAGTCTATAGAGAAGGTTCAACTCATTAGATAAAGGTTGAGAACATTTTAAAGTAGACAAAAAGTCATATGACGGTGTTGGAAGAATGGATTTTGAGTTTGATGTTCATGATTAGGTTTACTTTAAAATCTTACCCATGAAAGGTGTGACGAGGTTTGCTAAGAAGTGAAGTTTAGTTCCTGTTATGTAGGCCCATACTATATTTTTAGATGTGTTGGTAAGGTTTTTTATAAGCTGGATTTTCCTAATGAGTTGGCATCGGTGCATCATGTTTTACATGTCTCCATGTTGAAGAAATGTGTTGGTGATCCAACATATATAGTTCCTTTAGAGATTTATTTCTTATGAGGAAGCTCCGATTGAGATTTTAAACAGACAAATCAAGTAATTGAAAAATAAATAAGTTCCTTCCACGAAAGTGCTATTGAGGAATCATTTAGTTGAGTGATCTACTTGAGAAGCTGAGGTTGGTATGATGTCCTGATATCCTCTTCTCTTTCCTTCTACTCCTACCTAGCTTGAGGTAATGAGCTCCTCATGGGTTGTTCTTGTTTTGGAGTCATGTGTGTTTCAAGTGTTCCCATGATTTCCTTATTCATGCATGTTCTTGAAAAGATGAGTTATATGATTGATTTTTCTCATGTTGTTGTGCATTGATTATGAGTTGCCTATAAACTTATATTGAGTATGAATTGCAGAAAGGCTCCACGAGAGAATGTTGAGCATGCATTTAGTTTGGAGAAGGTAGGTCCTCCTTGAACATGAGAAATACTGATATATCACACATATTGTCCACAGGTCCATTCGGTTTGCCAAATTATGAAAATATTGATCGTGTAAGTTTACCTATATTTTTTTAAAGATATTGATTTTTTGACCGTATGTTACATGTGATTTTCCATTCCAAAAATACATTTTATAGTAGATACTATTGTTTATTTAAGAAAAGATTTGAATAGTAAGCTTGTACAAAATAATATTAAATGTTCAATGTGGATCATCATATCTATCTCTTATTCACGCGAACTTACAAAGATGGTCAGTGAAATTTATTATTAGTTAAATATAATAATTCTTCTACTTATTTTAACTTTATAAGTTTAATCAGGTTACTAGTCATATATCACTAATATTACCTTCTAGACGGTATTTGTGTTGTATATAAAAATCAAACTAATATAAACTTCAATCGACGTAATTATAAGTCATATGAACTTTCTTCATCTAAAATACTAAAATCATATATTTATATAAAAGAGAACCCTATGCCAGCCTACGTGGTGCCACCATAAGCAAGAATTTTCTTTTAAACTTATTTATTTCCGAAACTAGCCTTACTCTTTAATGAGAAGTCGTGATTTTTATGAAAAGCTGTGGCTTTAGTGAAGAGCTTTTATTACAAATTGTGACTTTTATGAAAAGTTGTGACTTTAATGAAGAGTTGCGACTTTTATCAAAGGTTGTGACTTTTATGAAAAGTTGTGACTTTAATGAAGAGTTACGATTTAATGAAAAGTTGCGTCTTTTATGAAAGGTTGTGAACTTTTCGAAGGGTTGCAACTTTTCCAAATAGTTGTAACATTTCTGATAAGGCACAATAAACATTTGTGCACACTACCCTTTGTTGTCTATAATAGAAGGATCTCCTCTCATCTTAAAACAACAAAAAAACTGATTTTCTTCTTATACTTCCGCAAAATTAAATATTCGTGTACTTTGCTCCTATTGAGTGACTTACTAACACCATTGTTTTTGTATCGATAAGTTGATGAATAAAATCGTTCAATCTTGAGAGGACGTTACCCTTTAAACCTCTGGTATTCGAGGGAAATACTTTTCTTAAAAGGACATTGTGCATTCAGTGGATTCAATTTTTTCCTTTCCATTTAGTTCTATTTTTATATATCCTGATATGTATTTTTTCACTTATTAATTTATGCTTATGATATTAATTGTTGTTTTTAGTACATGTTCTAAACTCTGCTATTTATGTTTCAGTAAAGTTATTGTCTCCAGTTATATTGAGCATATACACATATCATACATATATTCATTGTCCACAATTATTGTATTCAATTTCAATAATTCATTTTTTGATATTCTATATATATATATATATGTAAATAATTCATTCATTATAGGTTCTTGAGTTATGTGATAATAAAAAATAGTTAAATTCATTTGGAAATATTGCTAATATTTTTTAAGCACCTATTTTTTCATTATTTTTAATGTATATATATTAGTATAAAATTATTTTCAAGATCAATACAATAATTATTTATGATAGTTCGAAGCGAGGAAAATTACCTAGTATTAAGAAACAGTAAATAAAAACTTCCTTCGTCCCATATTATATGTCATCTCTTACTCTCAATAGTTATGCATAAAATTACCATATTATTCTTTTTTTACCCTTGTGAGTTGTTAACTTGAAAATATATATTTGACCAACTTAAAAAAGCTAAGTAAATGATTCATGTTTATTTGTTAAATTAATTAATCAAAATAAATTGATTCATATCCATGGGTTAAAAAATTGTGTTCCAAAAAAAATAAGGGTAGAAGGATAAAATTACATCATTTCTTAATTCACAAAGCAAAAACGTGACATACAAAACGGGTAAAATTAAAAAAATAAATAAATTACAATATATATGTAATTACATGAAATAGAAAACATAATTATTCATGGGTAAAACTAGAATTTTTTTTATTTTTTATAGAATTCTAAACCAAATACAAGAGTTTGACATAATGAACCAAACATTAAAAATAGTCCTTGTCTTACTAAACTTTGTACAAAACAATCCCTAAGTGAAAAAAAAGTAAAGAATTAAAAATAAGAGGGTGAAAAGACACATCAAAAGTTTAAAAGGTGAAATGGGCACGGATATTATCGGATATTACAAAAAGGTGAAAAGATTCCTTTAAATTTATATTTTGACTTACTAAATTCGATATGCTACCATTACTCATTAGTTTGTACTAAAATCTTAGATATTTGTTGGCTTAAATTTTACTGGCATTTATCTTATTATATAAGTTTCTATTCTGGAAATATTATTCTTGCCAAATTCGTACATGTTCATAGCAAACCTATTCAATGGCAAAGATGTTTCATGCAAGCATTGTTTATTCCAATCTGGTTATCAAATTAGGCTTATAAAATTCTGCTTAACGTTTGATTTTATGGATGACATAAACATATTTTGTAGGTGAAGAAACCTAAGGGTGGAGGAAATACCAAGGGAAACAATAATAATCCTATGAAAAACAAACGTGGATGGAAGGATACGTCAGAAAAGCATATGGAAATGAAATGTCTGCCAAGGTGAATTTAAAAGAAACTAGTTGAAATACCAGAGCACACGAAAGCCTTCAATGCAAAAAGGTTAGTTCAAAATTTACTTTGATCTTGCATGAAGTTACGTGATTGAAATGGATTATATATTTATGTGACTTGAATTTACAATAAATCTGCAAATTGTGACAATAAGAACTTGTGTGAGTTCATACAGAAAAAGTGACATAACAGACTTAAAATCCAACCAAATGTGAGTATCAGAACTTGTAAGAGAGATACTCAAAGAAATTTGATAAAATAAAATACAGATGACTCCATATTACATTATCTCAATCTTTAGTGCATAACAAATTAAGATAAAATAGAACACATATGACTTTGTCTTACACCATATCAGTCTTTATGCAGTGCATAAACAAATTATTATGGGGAAAGGATAAAAAGAAATGAAATAGTAACATTAACAAATTAGTTTCTGATTCATTACATTAAACATGCATGCTCAATTCTTATTTTTAACTCTATTTACATCTGAAAATTCATTTGTTTGAAATAAAAAATTGTAGACAAAGCAGTTGCAAAGGCTACACAGTGTCATGTCCAACCACTTTTCAGTTGAATTTTGCATCCGAATAGGGGTGGATGATTCTAGAGTTAAGGTGAAGTTTGCGGAGAACTCTAGAATCCTTCAGAACATCCAAGAAGACTCTTCTCAGAGGTCGCTGACGAGCCTACATACGTCATCGTTACATCATCTAGGTTAATTTTAGCGGAAAATTTGAACTTTTTATTTAGTTAGACTCATAGTGATAAACATTGAACTCACATAACTCTATCTACATAAACTCATAAGTGTTCACAACAACCATCTATTATAAAGATAATCAAATGAAAGACACAATCAATATCTATATAAAATATAGAGTTGCCAAAATGGCACCAATACAATATCTGAAAATAACTTGGAAAGAAACACTAGTGGAACATACTCCACTAGCTAATGTCTACGTCTAATGCTAGAATAAAAGCGTCCTCGAAAGTAGAGAGTTGTCTGGGATTAGTACACACTTGTACTAAGGGTATATGCAAGCACACACCAAGGACATGCATGATTAAGAAGAGCTCTCCTCTAACGATATGAATTATGAAAAGTCAAGTCAGTGGACTTGCCAAAACTGGATTAGGAAATTCATGCTATGAGAGTAACATGCATCACCATACGTTTCATATTGCACACAACACATAACATATTGCATATAGCACATAACATATTGCACATAGCACATAATATATTGCATATAGCACATAACATATTTCATATCATTCGTTCATATGCCATGAGACCTGGGAATCATGGACTTGATAGGACTTTCCAAAATGAGAGCTGAATATATGGGACCTCAACTAGGAAGCCATCTTTAGCAAACACAGAGTCCGCTTCATTTTCATTCATTCGTAAGCTAGTGTAAACACCAGCCATACCTAAGATGTAGTTTAAGACTTTCACCGGGTTCGCTGTGCAATGACCAAGAATGACCTAGTGTCATTACTTAAGTCTAGCTCACCTCTTGATTATCCTATCGTAACACCTTTGGTATCGTTCATTTTATTATGTGCATTACTTGAGGCTGGCCTCATTCTTTCTTTGGGAACATTAACCTTAACCGACATAGATCATATGAGCATCATAAAATCCATAACGAAAAAAGGTGGAATCACCGACCAAAGTGAACCAAAACATGTTAGCGTATATAGGGAGTCGAACCCTTCTAGAACCCTATATTGGCAGTATAGTTTCAAAGACTAGGAGATATAATGAGACCCATACCCGTCTGGACGGACAGTCTTATCTCATAAAAATTACAGAAACCTCTGCCTTCCCGAAAGAAGGAATCACAACTCATAGCTAGACTATCAGTACTTAGTATAAAGTTCCATTACATTCATATCATACATCATAGAAGTTTGCTTCTAGCACGAGGGAATCATAGCTCATTAGATGATTTCTCATCTCATCATTAGCATTGAGTATGCATTAACTTTTAATACTTTCATTAGAGTGTTCATAGAGGCTGGTCTCTTCATGAACATTACACTGTCATAGGTGAGTACGTTTTGGTAACATTTACTTAGGCTTATTTGAGATTGCTCTCATGTTTCACATTGGCCTCTTATCATGTTTTAACCACATCAATTAGTCCTAGCACATTTCCATTCATAATTACTCACCCTTTTTTTTTACGTGAATGTTCATTTCATCACATGCCAATATAATTGGCTTTTAGTGTATTTCACACTCTTACTTAACCCTTTTTGGGTCTAAATCATTCCTCACATAACATCTTAGGTTAACTTTATAATGTATGCTGGACTTATAAGTCCACACACACAAGCCATGAGACTTCATTCATAATCTATTTAAGTGATTCATATTGCTCAAGATTATGTGATACAAGACTTATACATCTTGTAAGTATGCCGAAGTCTCAATTTGATTCCTATAGGAAAATTTCATTCAATATTTAATCACGTAAGACTTATGTGTCAATACGGAATTTAGGCAAGGGTACCCGATTTCGAATCCCTTGAACAACACTTAGCCATTCCTAAATTTTAACTATTGTGTCACTCGGTTTGGGGATCCAGGTTCGATCCCCATTGCTCACGTTAATATTTTTTTCTTTTAAGATTTTATTTTGGCAGTTGCTGAGGGGAGTGGAATTGATTCCCCACGACGCCATACTTTTCCCTTAATAAATGTTCCCCTCCTTAGCTTCTCATTATCGCTATTGGTCGAGGAGTTGTGGGATCGATTCCCCACAACCCCCTTTTTTTTATTCTCTCTTCTCCTTTGCTACCTACCTAGAGGACGTGGTTTCAAACCCCACTCCTCTCATTTATTTATTTACGTTTTAAGTAGAAGAGTCCCGCTAAGGGCACACGGGTTCGAATCCCATGCGCCTCACTTCTTTTTAATTATATGTTTGGGGGATCTTCCCTATCGTGGGATAGAAACCCCACAACAACATATCTTTTCTTCTTTTTTCTGCCGAGTTTCGCTGGAACCCCAGCCTCAGTTCGAGCCCCACTTAGCACACCCCTTTTAATTGATTTATTAAGGTATGAATTAGTGAGGTCTTGGGTTCAATCCCCGGATACCTCACCTATTTTTGTTTATATTTCGACGCCCAAAATTTCAAGAAACATATATAGTAGATTTCAAGATTCTGGAACTTTGTTTTACGTTTTTATGCAGCATTTTACGGGTCATTTGAGCACCTCTTTCTTAGTCGTTCGTTAGGGTTCTTAAGACAAGTTAGAGGTATGATTTTGTCATTTGTTTTAACTAGAATTGATGGCATTTCAACCATGTGAACATCACTATTTTAAGAACATCTAATTGCACATAAAACACGAGTGATCTATTTGCTATTAACATGCTCAAACAAAGACTCAAAGTCATGGTCACAATCTTGCACACATGCATACGTGTCTACATTCATATTTCCGAAAGACACAAACATAACCACATAATCATGAACACATACTCAAAATGAGATCGTCACTACAAACACAGTATCCCTAAATTCTACCAGCAAGCATACCCAACCTAAGATCACAGGGAGCTAGTGACAGGGACATGCAACGGGGAACAACCCTAGTTTTCGAGTAGCTTCATCTGAGCCTTAAGGGTCTCTTGGGAAAGGGACCAAGAGAGAAGAAAAGTCATACCTGAAGTTGTTCAAAAGTAATTCAACGTGCTTCCTATTTCCCCACTAAGCCAATGCCTCAACACCGAAAACACAAGCAAAATCCGTCGAGAAATTGATTTTTACTTATCGATTTTAAACTTGTTTGAGCGTTCAAGTTCTGGACGAACTTTATGTTTTTTTTCCTTTTTGGTTCTGGTCGTTCTCTTGTTTACAGAGAGTTGAGCGTGAATGTGAGAGAGAGATGGTGAGAAACGTGTGGGTGTGTTAGCTTAGGATTAGGAGATTACGGAGAGACTTAATCAAATTAGGATTAATTATTTTAATAAAAATCTCATTTTTTCCTTTTTCTTGAATCAGAAATTAAATATTAATTAATTAAACCAAATAAAATAATCAAATTAAATCATTGCTCCCACCTAGGTTCGAACCTAGGTGGAGCAAGATTTCACTTAAAGGGCAAATGACGGCCCTTTCTACCCAAATTGCCCCTACACCATGTTAATTAATTAATTAGTTAAATTATAGGGTAATTACAATAATACACTTAGCCTGTAAAAAGACCATTTTACCCCTAGACCCTCTAAACTTAAGATTACCCCTTTTTAAGTCCGGTTAAGACTCATCCGGGTAGATCTTCATATTTAGGTGCCCTACATGGATGGACCCAACCTTTCCTAGATTAGCTAACTCATCAAGTTGGTTTGCTTGGATGTTGCAAGGGTTCAGAGGCCTAGTTCTACGTGCATCAATCCGTGTGAACCCGGTCTAATCGTAGGCATTCTAGACACATTAATCATTACTTAGCATAGCCATTTTTAGGGTTGTTACAACTCTAGAATAACTTAGAAGCTTTCTTGGAAAGCTTTATAAATTTCCTAGAATTAGTAGAGAATTCTAGAATAGGACCAATGTGTAAATATTATAGGGAGTTCCCAACTAATTAAAATTACAATTTAACCCTAGAAAGCAGTATAAATAGGAGGGCTCTAATATGTAAACCAATAAACCAAATGTAAAGAATTCCAAGCAATATACAAAGCCTTATTCCAAAACTCTCGAATATTTCTAAGTCTTTCTTTGCATTTTCTTAGCGATCTACTTTCAAAGGACTTACTCGAGCTTTTACAAAATCGTGAAAGATTCGTGAGTAAGTTCTCAAGTGTCGCATTGAGGAATAGTGAGAACTCTAAGTCCTGAAAACGTGGTATCAGAGCAAAGGCTCGATACTAAGTGAATGTCTATCGAAGGGTACGTAAACGTCGCTAGCACAACTAACGTTCGTTTGGATGGTGAATGTCACGACCCAAAACCGAGCCGCGACTGGCACCCACACTTCCCCTCCTATGTGAGCGAACCAACCAATCTAAACCCTAACATTTCAATATAATATCAACAGAAAGTAATGCGGAAGACTTAAACTCATTAATAAAAATCAATTCAATAACTTCTAAAATTCAACATCTATTATTCCCCAAAATCTGGAAGTCATCACCACAAGAACATCTATGATCAAATTACTAAACTAAGAGTATTCTAAGAAGCTAAAATAAACAAAAGCTAGTCCATGCCGGAACTTCAAGGCATCAAGACATGAGGAAGAAGATCCAGTCCAAGCTAGAAGCATTAGCTCACCCTGAAATCCGGTGTAATGAAGACTGGCTAGAGTTGCGGTTGAGTTGAAGACGACGGTACGTTTGCTGCAATCCACAAATAACAAAGAAAACAAATACAAGTAGGGGTCAGTACAAAACACGGGTACTGAGTAGATATCATCGGCCAACTCAAAATAGAAAACAGTATATATCAGATAATATCATAAATCAACTACAATACTCAACGTGTAGCAACAACAAGTTCTATAATCATTAATAAACACCGCCAAGTTCACACATGAGGACTCAAGCCTCAATACCATACTCTTTTGGGAATTAGGTTCATTAGATTGAGTATATTAACATCTTTCAAGATTCTTTATCTTTATTCCTCTTGTGTCGGTACGTGACACTCCGCTCCCCTACTACTATGTGTCGGTACGTGACACTCCGATCCCCTAATTCTACGTGTCGGTTCGTGACACCCGATCCCCTAATTCTACGTGTCGGTTCGTGACACCCGATCCCCTAATTCTACGTGTCGGTTCGTGACACCCGGTCCCCCTAATTCTACGTGTCGGTTCGTGACACCCGATCCCCTAATTCTACGTGTCGGTTCGTGACACCCGGTCCCCCTAATTCTACGTGTCGGTTCGTGACACCCGATCCCCTAATTCTACGTGTCGGTTCGTGACACCCGGTCCCCCTAATTCTACGTGTCGGTTCGTGACACCCGATCCCCTAATTCTACGTGTCGGTTCGTGACACCCGGTCCCCCTAATTCTACGTGTCGGTTCGTGACACCCGATCCCCTAATTCTACGTGTCGGTTCGTGACACCCGGTCCCCTAAATCTACGTGTCGGTTCGTGACACCCGATCCCCTAATTCTACGTGTCGGTTCGTGACACCCGGTCCCCTAATTCTACGTGTCGGTTCGTGACACCCGATCCCCTAATTCTACGTGTCGGTTCGTGACACCCGGTCCCCTAATTCTACGTGTCGGTTCGTGACACCCGGTCCCCCTAATTCTACGTGTCGGTTCGTGACACCCGCTCCCCTAATTCTACGTGTCGGTTCGTGACACCCGGTCCCCCTAATACTACGTGTCGGTTCGTGACACCCGCTCCACTAATCTCATTCTATTAATTCATCAATCCTTCTTTTATACCAAGGCATCATCAACCCCATTACTTTAGTTCATCAAGCCTTCTTTTATACCAAGGCATCATCAATCTCATTAATTAAGTAGATTAGGGTTTTTCAAGATTTGGGATTCAATAGCTTCATCATGCTTATTTTATCACAATTATATACAAAATCACATCATGCATGCACACAATTAAGCATATAGAAGGGTTTACAATACTACCCAATACATATCATTCGCTATTAAGAGTTTACTACGAATAGCATAAACCATAACCTACCTCCACCGAAGATTCGTGATCAAGCAAGCAAATTCCCCCAAGCTTGTGTTTCCTCTTCGTTCGTTTCTCTCTTTCTCGTTCGACCCTCTCTCTCTCTTTGTTCTTTCTATTTTTCTTATTCAAACCCTCTTTCTTTTACCCTAATTAGCATATAATTAAGTATAAAGATGGCAATAATATCCCACTAATTAACTCAAGGTTACCTCTTTTAACCCCCAAGTAATTAGACTTATTAACATTAACCCACTAACTTTATAATTAAAGCAGGAAAAGTCCAAAACGCCCCTTAAATTACTTAACAGAAATCCGACCCAGCCTGGGATTACGCAGCCTGTGACGGCCCGTCGTGCCTGCGACGGTCCGTCCTGCTGCTTCCGTCACAAAGTTCAGAGACTCAATTTCCTTGAAGAGTCTGTGACGGTCCGTCGTGCCCACGACGGTCCGTCCTGCCATGTCGTCACGAAGTTCAGAGAGTCGATTTCAGTACCCAAATTTCAGAATTCTAAGTGTTTTGGAATGAGACCCCCTCGACGGTCCGTCGTGCCTATGACGGTCCGTCGTGGGATCCGTCGTCTCAGCCAGTTTTTCCAGAAATAAAATCTGCTGCTCAAAACGACTAAACAGGTCGTTACAGTGAAAGAATAATCGCAAGGGAAAGAGGCAACGAAAGAGTATTGAGGAAATGTTGCTCGAGCTAAAGCTGATCTTAAGAAGAAGAAGGTGAAAGGCAACAAGTTGTATTACACAGAAATTTGAAGAACTTCAAAATTAAAGGATGAAGGTAAGTAAGCCTTACAACAATTAAGGATTTTTGACAATTAACCGTTTAATTCCAAATTTGTTTAAGAGTATTCCTTATTGAATATTTATTATGCGTATTGATGTTAAAAATACTTTCTATGAGATACTATGAGAAAACACATAATATAAAATTGTGTTCGAAAAGTTTTCACATACATTTTTTTTTAATAATGGAGGATGCATTGTGGTCTTGTATTCCATAAGACATAGTAAGATTAATATCATCACGTCTCGTTATTGTAGAATATTGTATTTTTCGTGCAGTTTGTAAAAGATGGCACTACGCACCCATGATACCTCCACCTCGTCCTTGTCAACCAAGGTGATCAAACAAGGTGATTTCTTTATATATATATATATATATATATATATATA
>NC_028640.1:28882129-28900372 GCF_001406875.1 Solanum pennellii
TATATATATATATATATATATATATATAGCAGCATGATACCAATGAAATATATGGTATTAACTTAGTATATGGTTACGCGAAAATTATAAGTCTTAAATATTTAGTAGATAATGAAAATTTCAGAATCTGCTTGGAATTAGGGCATGATCTTTTAATAATTTTAGACTTATGATCCATTTTATATTGTTTTACCTAAATATTACTCTCTATGTTTTAAGTACAAGTTATGATTTTTTGACACACTTAACAAACCAATATAATTATTCTAAAAAAATGAGAAGTGCTTTAATAATTTATCCCTGAATAAGGAAAAATCAATTAATAGTTTCTTGTTACAACAAGGGTTATTTTTGAAGAAAATTTTTATTAATTCCTTCTTAAAATTTAAAAATTACTTATTTTGAAATAAATTAATTAAAAAATCTATTATTCTAAAACAAAGAAAATGTCTGAATTTAGAAACGATTTGGCCATAAACATGAGCTCTTTAATATAATTTTCCTCCAATAGGAAAAATGCACAAATACCCCCTAGACTTTGATCGAAATCTCAGAAACACGCCTTAACTAACTAAGGTTTTCTTTTGTAATTTGTAAACCTTTTTAACTTACATCGCATTCAAATATCTTCCACATGCCTTAATTACATGGAGTCACAGAATGTGCCACATAAGATAAAAGGTGTATAAAATTACTAAAAAAAATTCGTTCAGGGGATAATAGGTCATTAGTTTAGTTAAGGTGTGTCGCTATTATTTCTCTCATAGTCTAGGGGGGTACTTGTGTATTTTCCCAAAAATAAGAAAGAAAATACATATCATCTATCATTTTAAATAAAATCACGACATTGGATAATTAATTTAATCCTTATATATATAATTAAATTGATCCCATAAATATTACAATGAGACTTGTATGTTTTGCACTATTGATATACCGTGGTTTCACAATATTTTTAATGATTTTTCCTTAAGTTTAGTGTGTGTCCAAAAGCCTTTTTATATTGATTTTTATGTAAGTTTCTCTTTATTTGCAGGAAATCTGTCTAAAGATGAACGCGGATGTTTTTGAGTACTAAATGCAGAAAAGTTACCACCTACGTAGCTTGTGACGATCCGTCGTGCCTGTGACGGTCCGTAGGTGGCATCGTAGTGAAGCTGCTGAAGGAAGATGGGGAAGTCTGACCAAGTGTGGGGTTACAAAGTTCATGATAGACCGTCGTAGCCATGACGGTCCGTCCTTCTGATTCGTGGTGATGATCAGAGAAGCAGTCCCAGTACCCAAATTCCAAGAAGTTTAAGTGTTATGGAACGGAGACCTTCGATGGACCATCGTGCTTGAAACGGTTCGTCATACCTGTTCGTCGAGGATAATAAAGAAAGCAGCAGAAGGATTTGTAAAGTATAGGATGACGGAGGCCATGACGGCCCGTCGTGACCACGACGGCCCGTCACGAGGTCCGTTGACCCAGCCTTATTTTTACAGATTTTCAGCAATTAGAGTCCTTCTATTATTCGTTTTTTGTTTGTTATAAACAGTTCGAAAAACCTCATTTTTGGGGTTAGACTCTCTTATAGTTAGATTCTCTTATGTTAGACTCTTCCTGAGTAGACTCTTTGATTGTTATACTTTCGGAGAATCTTTAGTTCTCGATTAATTTCAGTAATTGATACACTTTTTTTGGAATTGATTATTGGTACGTATGTTGATTAATCAAGTAAACTTCTGGATTTTATTCTCTCTCATAAAAGTAAGTGCATTAGTTCTTATATTAAATATATGAATGTTGTGATTATGACTATGGGTAACTAAACTCCATAACTAGCGTAGCGGGAACCATGGGCGAATAATGAGGTAAAACCTAACTAAAATAACAATTTTAGAATAGTGTCTTGCATGTATTGATAATTCTTTCGTTTAGAAGTCTTTTTAACGGATGACCAACGTTAGAACTCGCCTTAATGCTACTTGCCGGACAAGGGAAGTAAAAAATAGGAAAAGAATTATCAACATAGATTTAGTGTATACTATCTAATAGGCTAGTATTGATTGGTACGATGTAATACTTAGTAAAATATCGAATACGATGCTTAATATGAGGTAAAGGTAAGGGTTAGTATAGTAACACATGTAGCCGGACCAAGGTACGGAGTGAAATTTTCTAGATGCCGGACCAAGGATTTAGAAATACATAACTTATCACTTTGCATGCAAGATACTAGGAAAGAATTGTTATAGTTAGAATTATCAAGTTAGAAACCTGTGGGGAACACTTAAACCTTAGTTACTTTGATTAATTAATTAAACTCCAAGATTTGAACCGGTTGGTTGTTTACTTCAATATAGCTAATTATTTCCATTAATTTAGATATAAAAACCCCCTTTATTGTCTGTTGTTTTCTAAGGAAATCATTGACTAAATAATAGTAATAATTTATTAAAGTTAAGTATGAACTATTTTCCTCGTGGGAACGACCCAACCTCATTAGTTGGGTTCTTTACTTGATACGATCGTTGAACTTCTTATTTGAGAAGTAAGTTTGAGCGTTATCAAATTTTGGCGCCGCTGCCGGGGAAAGTAGCTTTTAGATTAACTTAAACTTATTACTAAAGTTTAGTCAATATTTTCTTGATTTTACTTTGTTTATTGTTTTTGATTCTTGCAGAACAATCTTCCTTGTATGTCAAGTACACAAGGAGGAAGAGAACCCTTGTTTCCCTACAATCACGAATTAGAGCGTACACTATGCAACATGAATCGAAACTTGGGTATTAACGATAATGATCCAAACCAGAACATCCCAGCTCCGATTGATGTTCATGGTCAGTTATTGCCCGATGCTCCGGGTGAAAATCAACAGAGGGGACAAAATCCCTCTCTAAATCTTCAAGAATACTACATTGGCTATGACAATATAGCAGACTCTGATGGTCCACTTGTCTTGCCCCCTCTACCACCAGGCCACACCTTTATGGTAACTAGTATCATGATGCAAATGCTCACTGCCAGAAGTTTGTTTTTAGGGCTACATTCTGAGGATCCACATGCCCATATAGCTAAGGTAAGGGCAGTGTGTAAAAGCTGTGTAGGGAGGCCTGATTTGGATTTGGATGTAATAGGGCTATGAGTCTTTCCTCTCTCATTGAAGGAATAGGTTGCTATTTCGTTCACTAAGCTCCATTATAACTCAGTTTTCACTTGGAACAAACTAAGGGACGTTTTCTTAGCACGTTACTACCCGGTCTCCAAGAAACTAAACAACAAAGACAGAGTGAACAACTTTGTGGAACTACCAGGAGAGTCAATTAGTAGTTCTTGGGATAGATTCACCTCATTTTTGAGAAGCGTCCCCAATCGCCGCATAGATGATGAGTCACTAAAGGAATACTTCTATCGGGGATAGGATGATAATAATAATTCGGTGTTGGATACTATAGCGGGTGGTTCTTATGGGGAGTGTCCTTATGCTGAGATTGCCAAAAAGTTAGAGAAAATCTCCCGGAACAATAAAGCTTGGAGTACTAGGAAGTCAGATAATGGAATAAATACCTTCGCAGTGCAATCCACTCACAACCCACCCAAAGATGAGATTCGTGAAGAGATGTCTTAGATGAGAACTGAGCTTGGGTTGGTATTAAAACATATCATTGGGGGTGCAGAAAAGATAAATGTAGTTAACTACTTGTCTAAACCACCACCACCAAATGATGAATGTTATTTTGCAGAGATTCCAATGCAGTAAATGAGCAGACGGGGGGTTTCCGACCGAGTGCACAAGGCTCAAATTAGGAGAATTGGGGCCAAGGTCAAGGAAAGCAAGGCCGGATCTATGGTAGCTATAACCGTGAGGGTCATTATGTCCGAGATGGAAACTACAACCGCGACAACAACTTCAACAGGGGTAACTATGGTAACAGAAATGATAGGAATGAGCCCTATGTCCCTCCTAAAAATTGTAAAGTTACTCCAAGGGATGGTTGAGATAGTATGGCGCGAGTTGAGGATATGTTGCACAAAATGATGAGGAGGTTCGATGCTAGTGATGAGCACATTAAAGAGTTAAGGAGTGATTTAGCGGGTATTGGGCAGAAAGTCGATACACATGCAATATCGATTAAGCAGATTGCGTGGCAAATGGGCCAATTATCTGCCACTATGAACACACGGCAACCGGGCACTCTTCCTAGCAACACTGTCCAAAATCTGAAAAATGACAGACAGTGTATGGCAATCACTACTCGTGGTGGTAAGAAGACCATTGACCCACCAATGCCGTCTAAGGAGGAAAAGGTGATAAAAGATAATGATAAGGTAGTAGAGGGTAGTGGTGAAGTAGAAGATAACACTGGAAAAGACCACCACCACCCTTTCCTCAAAGATTAGTGAAAAAGACCGAGGATGGTAAATATCGGCGTTTTACAACAATGTTGAAGCAGCTTTCTATCAATGTGCCTTTGGTAGAAGCTCTAGAACAAATGCCCGGTTATGCCAAGTTTATGAAAGATCTGGTTACAAAGAAAATATAGGTCACTTTCGAGGATGATGATAGAATCCAGCTTTGTAGTGCTATTGCTACAAGATCTCTCGTACAAAAGAAAGAAGATCCGGGTGCATTCACTATTCCTTGTACAGTCGGCTCATTAAATTTTGCGAAAGCATTATGTGATCTGGGGGCAAGAATAAATGTCATGCCCTTCTCGATTTACAAGAAGTTGGGTTTGGGTGACCCGAAGCCCACTACGATGCGGCTACTGATGGTTGATCCAACAGTGAAAAGGCCTATAGGGATACTCCACGATGTGCTAGTAAAAGTTGAGTCGTTCATATTTCTGGCAGATTTTATTATTCTTGATTGTGAAGTCGATTTTGAAGTGCCATTATTCTTGGGAGGTCATTCCTTGCTACGGGCAGAGCCTTAGTTGATATGGAAAAGGGGCAAATGAAATTTCTGTTGAACGATCAAGAAGCAACCTTCAACATTTGTAGCTCCATGAGGCAGAGTGGTGAGCTCCAATCGGTATCTGCTATATCCTACAAAGAAAAGATGAAGAAGCACCATGACCTAAAAAGTGAAAAACGAGAGTTTATGGTCCGGGCAAGCTCAAGTCCAAATGGACTGGCCCTTACTTGATTACCCAACTATTCCCTCATGGAGCAGTTGAGTTAGAAACGAAGGAGGGTGCGCGGTTTAAGGTAAATGGACAATGAATAAAACCCTATTTTGGGCATGCTGAATAAGCGAATGAAGTGATCGAGGCATACCATCTTGATGAAGGGTGAGTAATCAAGTGTCCTCAGTCGTGCCGCGACATTAAATCAGGCGCTGGTTGGGAGGCAACCCAATACTTATAGTTTTTCTTTATAGTAATGGTAGCATTTTCTACTAATGGGTTTTAAATTTGCAGGCACATCACCAGGAAATTCTACAGAAAATCACATTGCAACAGTCATTGACGGACACATCGACGGACCGTCACACACGCGACGGACCATCACACACGCGATGGACCGTCGCATGAATCTGTCGTCCCAGGTACATCTTTCAATTATTTTCAAAACTAGGGAACACGTGACAGAACCATTGACAGACCGTCGCATCTGTGACGTACCGTCGTCGGGGACTCGTTGCGTCATTAATGAGCATTCCCGACCCGACCCAGTTAGGGGTAATTTGAAAAATTTGTAACATTTAAAAACCCCACCCCTTCATTTCACCCATTTCCTTCCCTCTTTCTCTCATTTCCCTCCCTTTTCAACTTCCAACTTCCTACCTCCCTTCTCTATCAACCGATCGCTTCCCCAAATTTCTAAATTATGGATATCTCCTTTCTACCGGTCGGAGTCAGTTGTTGTGGTTCTGTTCTTGATCACCAAGTACCTCCCTTGCTTGTTTTCTCAAATGCACAGGTAGGTGTCTCTGATCTCTACCCATTTACATTGCATTTTTTTTTATTTCGTATTAGCCTATTTCTTTTTTTGATGGGTCTTCATGCTTTGACCCAATTTTGTCTGACCTAGGTTAAGAATCCTTAAATTGCATTGCTAAAACTCTAGAAATAAGTGATTTAGAATTGCTAGTTTGTTAAGTATTTTGGTTAGACACATGAAGGTTAACACAAAAAATTCCATTTGAGTCATAGGGGATGATTGTGGCATCCCCAGTTCTGTCACTGAATGACAGAACGAGACCCCAATGACGGACCATCGTACCCATGACGGACCGTCATAGGGTATGTTCCAACATCTCACTGTACGTTTTCTCCAAGCGTCCACCAACAGATACATGCGACGGACCGTCGTTCCCACGATTCCGTCCTGCACAACCGTCATGGTTGTCAGACACCCTTGTCCTAAGGTTCTCCTACTTTTTCTAAGTGTCCTCTGATGGACATCTACGACGGACTATCATACCATCGACGGTCCATCCTGCACAACCGTCGTGACAGTCAGGGACCCCTCTCCTAAGGGTCTCCATATTTTTTAAGTACCCCACGACGGACATCGACGACGGACCGTCATTATGATTATGGTCCATCCTGCTTATCCGTCACAACTGTCAGAGATTTTCCTTCAGGCTCTCCACATAAATAGTTTTAAGTAAGACATGACGGACCCCATGACGGTCCGTCGTAATCACGACGAGCCGTCACCTGGTCCGTCGTTTTTCACTGTTACTATAGAAATGTTATTACAACTTTACTCTTCTATTTATTTTGTGTCATTTTTGCTTGTCTTGTTTGCTCCTTCTAGTACTAATACTAATTCCTTACAGGTAAACAAGATCGAGTTTACGCACGTGGGCGTTCAAAGTTTGTCGCTCTGTCTGCCCGCCTGGTCATAGGCTCTGATGATGAGCACGACCCCGAGTACGTGCCCCCGAACACTGCCACTCCATCAAGAGCTGCACGTTCTACCAGAGCTACGCCCAAAAAGTGGCGTCCGGCGTAGTCACTGCCTCCTAGTCTGATGAGGAGCGCACACTGACCGGCACACCTTCTGGGTCAGCTACACATGACGAAGGAGCGTCTGGCTCCTTAGGAGTTTCGTGGTTGGAGGAAACCTCCGGGTCCGCAGAAGTCCCTGCACCCGCCACGGCTGCACATTCTGCCTCGTCTAATCAGGCTGACAGTTCTGATTCCACTCCAGGCTCATCGACTCATGCTCTCACCCCGGTTGCCGACCAGCCCAATTGGTGGTGTGTCGACGATCAATATCAAGTGTATTCAGACGCCAAGTTTCTGAATGATAAAGGTGTCATGACACGGACCCTTACACTGGAGAGGAGGGTCCTTACGGGTAGTCTCCCCACCATGCCAGAGATCCACAATCTCTTCACCAGACACCGACTGGAGTGGACAGCGCGTTCTTTGGGCCGTTATAGTGAGGAGTTGGTCCAAGAGTTCTACGCCTCTTACGTGGCTACTCTCAGATCACATATAGATAGGTGGGCTTCCCCCGCCAAACAAGCCCCACTTGAGCATGTCCGAGTACGTGGCATTCAGGTCGATATCTCCCTGCCCGCCGTCCGCGGGTATTTTTACGGCGAGGATGTTGATGCCAACAGGACTCCTCTCACAGCCGAGTTCGACTACCGGTGGCAAATTGTAAAAGATGGCCAATTCTTGCGTGAGAAATCATTGAGAGAGACCACCAAGAGGTTGATGGCCCTGCACTTGTCTATTGATGGAGAGGGTGCAGACTGGGTGGCGGAGACGAAGAAACCATCAAGAAGGCTAACTTGACCTTCACGGCTAAGTTCTTATGGTTGATTGTCCGCCACAGGTCCGCAGGTGTGCCCATCTGGCACATTGATTAGCTCAAGACTCCGCTGGGCACTGTTGATATCGGCCTCATCAGGGATGAGGCCAATGAGTTGGCTCCACGCAGAGGACCCCGTCCGGAGTTGCCTCGACTTGGTTAAAATTTGGCTGATACGGTAGCAAATGCTTGCACGACTACGTAGGTTGCTTCTGAAACTACTGACACTACCCCGGTCGAGTCTATCCC
The DNA here is from genome assembly GCF_001406875.1 of Solanum pennellii. Classification (NCBI taxonomy): domain Eukaryota; kingdom Viridiplantae; phylum Streptophyta; class Magnoliopsida; order Solanales; family Solanaceae; genus Solanum; species Solanum pennellii. The sequence goes on from NC_028640.1 coordinate 28,890,138, forward strand.
GGGTAGTAGCACTTCCCTGAGCTCCTCTCGCTCAGCCCCTTTCCCCGCTTTGGTCCCGCTTGCTAGGGTCCAGAAACTAGAGGCACAGATTGCTACACTTCTGCATCACATCCATACTTGGATGCAGAGGTCTATTGCTGAGGGAGAAGAGCGCTTAGAGCGTAAAATGGTCCAGCACACAGAGAGGAAGATCGCTGAAGTTCATCAGCGCTTGGACGCCTTTGAGTTGCGGGTGCTAGACCGTCTAGACCCTCAAGTGGATGTGTTGATATACCGTGGTTTCATGGTATTTTTAATGCTTTTTCCTTAAGTTTATTGTGTGTCCAAAAGCCTTTTTGTATTGATTTTTATGTAAGTTTCTCTTTATTTGCAGGAAATCTGTCTAAAGATGAACGCGGAAGTTTTTGAGCAAGAAATGAAGAAAAGTTACCACCTATGGAGCTTGTGACGATCCATCGTGCATGTGAAGGTCCGTAGGTGCCATCTTAGTGAAGCTGCTGAAGGAAGATGGGGAAGTCTGACCAAGTGTGGGGTTATGAAGTTCATGACGGACCGTCGTAGCCATGACGGTCCGTCCTTCTGGTTCATCGTGATGATCAGAGAAGTAGTCCCAGTACCCAAATTCCAAGAAGTTTAAGTTTTATGGAACGGGGTCCCTCAATGGACCGTCGTGCTTGAAACGGTCTGTCATACCTGTTCGTCGAGGGTAATGAAGAAAGCAGCAAAAGGATTTGTAAAGTATAGGATGACGGAGGCCATGACGGCCCGTCGTGACCACGACGGCCCATCACGAGGTACATCGACCCAGCCGCGTTTTGACAGATTTTTAGCAATTAGAGTCCTTCTTTTATTAGGTTTTTGTTTTTTATAAATAGTTCAAAAAACCTCGTTTTGGGGGTTAGACTCTCTTATAGTTAGATTCTCATATGTTAGACTCTTCCTGAGTAGACTCTTTGATTGTTATACTTTCGGAGAATCTTTAGTTCTCAATTAATTTCAGTAATTAATACACTTTTTCTGGAATTGATTGTTGGTGCATTTGTTGATTAATCAAGTGAATTTCTTGATTTTATTCTTTCTCATAAAAGTAAGTGCATGAACTCTTATATTAAATGTATGAATATTGTGAGTATGACTATGGGTAACTAAAATCCATAACTAGGGTTGTGGGAACTATGGGCAAATGATGAGGTAAAACCTAACTAAAATAACAATTCTAGAATAGTGTCTTGCATGTATTGATAATTCTTTCGTTTAGAAGTCTTTTTAACGGATGGCCAACGTTAGAACTCGCCTTAATACTACTTGTCGGACCAAGGAGGTATATAATAGGAAAAGAATTATCAACATATATTTAGTGTATACTATCTAATATGCTAGCATCGATTGGTACGAGGTAATAACTTAGTCAAATATCGAATACGATGCTTAATATGAGGTAAAGGTAAGGGTTAGTATGGCAACACACTTAGCCGGACCAAGGTGCGGAGTGAAATTTTCTAGATGCCGGACCAAGGATTTAGAAATACATAACTTATCACTTTGCATGCAAGATACTAGGAAAGAATTGTTATAGTTAGAATTATCAAGTTAGAAACCTGTGGGGAACACTTAAACCTTAGTTACTTTGATTAATTGATGAAACTCCAAGATTTGAACCTGTTAGTTGTTTACTTCAATTTAGCTAATTATTTTAATTAATTTAGATATAAAACCCCCCCTTATTGTCTTTTGTTTTCTAAGGAAATCATTGACTAAATAATAGTAATAATTGATTAAAGTTAAGTTTGAACTATTTTCCTCGTGGGAACGATCTTAACCTCATTAGTTTTGTTCTTTACTTGATACGACCGCTTTACTTCTTCTTGAGAAGTAAGTTTGAGCGTTATCAACTATCCTATCATCTTACTCTTTCACACGAGAAAATGGTAAAAAATCCTCCAACCTATGGTTGGATTTTTAACTATACACTCATATTTCACGGGTGTTCTATTACTCCCTGAATTATTTTATAAAATAATAAATCTCACCCTAAAATGACATAGTTACTCATGTGTATTATGGTGTAACACACGCATGCCACGTTAGCGCCATGTCAATGTCATCTAATAAATATTTTAAATGAATTTCTTTTCCTACTTTTTTTTAAATTATTATATTCCACATTAGAAACCCTCTATTATCATAAAAAACATCACCATAATCAAATCTACTTCTCATCCATTGACATTCGGGAAGAGAAAGGACAGTAAATTTTTTTCGACGAGTAAAAATTTGTATGACCAATATCTTTATTCTATTTTCCACAATTCCTCTCAAGTTTATTGCAACACATTTGACTCATGTTGGGTGCTTATAAAGGGTATACCAAAAGTAGTATACGACCATGTCATAAATTTTCAATTCAATTTCGTTATTTTCTTAATGTTAGTGAAAGTAGCAAACTAAATTAAAACACTGAAATTAATCCAAGTGAAAAAATTTATGACCCAATTAAATTTTTTATGCCCCATTTCTAAAATACCCAATTTGTGGTTAAATTCAAGAATGTGAAATTAGAATTGACCTTTGGGACAAGAACTTGTGAAGGAGTTGGAAATTGAAAATTCTATGTTTGTTTGAAATGGTAAAAATTTCAAGTTCTTTATTTTATTACTTTGATTTGGATGTAATAACTAAATATATTTAAAGGGTCTCTTATTATGAGCAAAAGATGGTTAATATGTAGAATTCCTGAAGAAATTTGTAAAGATTTATATTGAAAAATAAAATTAAAAAGCAAAAATGTGAAAAATAAGAAGAAGTAGGGTGAGTGTGAAGGACGAAGTGTGGGGTGGTTGGGTTGGGTTGGAGTAGGGTGGGGAAATTATTTTAATTTAATAAGAAACAAAAATAAAAGAAAATTAAAAATATGAAATAAACATAAAAAGAACTCTTTGTGAAATACACTTTCTCAGCCAACTCAGCACTAAGGATTTATTTATGCTAGTTAAAACAGTTCAAGGGTGACCCCCGTAAAGTGTAAATGTGTATTTGAAAATTCGATAATAAGTTAGGAGATATTTGACCATTTTCTCTTTTCCACAGATGGAATAAAAAAGTAATCAGTGTGAATCTCTATAAGGACCTCAAAATAAAATAATTTATTAATTTAATCTTCTTTTTTGCTGAGTTTAATTAAATTTTATTTTTGAAAAGTTCATGTTTAATTTTCATTTTTTGGTTACAACCTCTTTTAATATTCATCCAGAAGCATTTATTTTATTTTTTTAACAACCATCATGCTATATTAATGCATCAAAAGGTTCAAAGAGTTAAAGGATGCAATCACATCATTTACAATCCATCTAGGGAAAGTAGAAAGCCAAAAAACTTTGTGTACTAACAAAATATAAAATATTGCTAAATTATGTGCTACCAAATTCCAAGACCTTTGAATATGCATCACATTAACCACTTCAAAGTACGTCATAAGGTTCCAAATATCTTCACAAGTCGTCTCTATCTCCCATGAGACTATAGTTCTTTGTAGTACCATATCCACCATAGTTTTTGCGTCTGATAAGATTTGCACTTTTTTCCACCCGTTTTCTCTAGTACCATATCCACCATAGCTATCCATAGCCGCCACGCCTATGCTTGCAGTCTTCTTTTCCTTATGTTCACTAGTATATGCAAACACAATAATACCATCTTGTGCCACAGTTAGATTTCTATCTTCATTACAATAATGTATAACTCTAGGGGGAGATGGAGGGATAAAATTGCTTTAATACTCATGAAAATCAAAAAGATCTTTGTTAACAATATCCTTAGGATCAACAACTTCTCTATTGAAACTCTTTGAGTTTCTATCCTTCTAAATTTGCCACATAATGGAAATACATAATTTAATCATTTCTATAGAATCGGGATTATTTTTAACATTTGTGAAAAGATCATTCCACCAACCAGCGAAATCAACTATATATTCTAAGCTAGGCCAATTAATGGGGCAAATTTTCCAAACTAATTGAGCACTGGGACACCTAAACAACATGTGATCAATTGTTTCATTCTCAAGTCCACAACCCTTACACACTCCACAAATATGCCTCAGTCTCTTACAAATTTTGTTGTTGACCAGCAAAACATCCAAAATGCATTTTCGAATAAAGTGTTTATACTTGTTTTTAATATTCATAGACCATAAAAACTTAAAGAATTCTTTTGAGAAAGATTGATTACTAGATTGGGCTCTCTCATTACTCACTTGTTCACACATAATCATTTCCCTCGCTAAGTGGTATCCTGATTTAACCCCATACTTCCCAGACTTGGTATGGTGCCAAATAATCTTATCGTAAGAGCCTGTTGTTGAAATAGGTATAGAGACTATTGTATGGAAATCATTTGGGCAGAAATACTTCTGAAGATCATCCAATTTCCATGTATGGGTATTTTCCTCTATAAGATCTTTCACTCTCAACTCGACATCTATTTGAGCGAGCATCTGACTAGGTTTGAATCCACTAGAGTTAGGAATCCAAGGATCTTTCCACACGTTAATACGATCTCCAAAGCCTACCCTCCATCTAATGCCCTTTTGTTACATATCTCTACCGCAAATAATTTTTTTTCCATATCCAAGAACTATTAGATGAACAAGTGGCATTAAGGAAGAAGTATGTGAAAAATATTTACTCTTCAGGATTCTAACAAGTAAAGACTCTTTTTCGGTTAAAATTCGCCAAGCAACTTTGCCAACAATGATTGATTAAACGACTTTAAATCTCTAAATCCTATTCCCCCTTTAAACTTAGCTAAACATAGATTCTCCCATTTTGTAAAGTGCATCTTTCTTTTATCCTTATCATGCCCCCACCAAAAATTAGAGAAGATAGTCATAATCTCTTTACATAAGGAACCCGAAAATTGAAAACATGATAGGGCATAAGATGGAATTGTAGATAATACAATTCTTTTCCTGCTGGACTTAGAAAGTTATTTTTCTTTCCTTTTATTTTGGATTTCACCCTATCTTTAATAAACTCTAGCATCTTTTTCTTAGATCTTCCAACTACCGCAGGAAGCCCCAGATATAACTCTATGTTATTCCATTGTAATTGTCTTAACACTTCATTAATACTATCTTTATCAATATCAAAACAGTTTTTACTAAAGAAAATAGCTGATTTAGTGAAGTTCACTTTTTTTCCCGAACACTTATCATAAGTTAATAACATTTCAGAGATTTTTTGAGCCTTTTGGGTATTCGCCTTACAAAAGATAAATGAGTCATCATCGAAAAATAAATGATTAATTGTAGGACCTCCTATATTTAAGCTTAATCCTTGTATAGCCTCACATAATTCTGCATGATTTTAGAGTCTAGAGATACCTTCAACACATAAGAGGAAAAGATATGGAGAAAGTGGATCTCCTTGCCGTAATCCTCTAGTAGGTTTCACTCGTCCCGCTATGTCCCCACTAATATTAAATTTATATGTTGGGGTGGTGATGCATTGCATAATCCAATTAATAAAAGTTTCATGGAAACCCATTTTAGCAAGTAATTTTTGAATATAAATCCACTCAACTCGTTCATAAGCTTTATCCATATCTAGCTTAAGGGCCATATATTTTTATTTTCTACACATTTTATTTTTAAAAGATGAATGAACTCATGCGCTAGGACAACATTATCTACTATTTGTCGTTTTCCAATAAAAGCAGATTGATTTGGAGAGACAATATTGGGTAGGTAGACTTTCAGTCTCTTATAATGATTTTAGCAATAATTTTGTACATTGTAGAGAATAAACTTATGGGTCGAAATTGACTCACATCACTAGGATTTTTCACATTACGGATCAAAGTTATAAGAGTCTGATTCCAAGAAGGTAGCAGATATCCTAAATTAAAAAAGCTTTTTACACCTTCATAAATATCAACGGAGATAATTTTCCAATACCTTTGAAAGAAGAAGGGTGTCATTCTGTCTACTCCTGGAGCTTTTAAAGGATGCATATAAAAAACTGCTTGTTTAATTTCCTCGTTTGTTATTCCTCTAGTTAGCATATCATTAACCGAATCATCCACTAAGGTAGGAACTAGATTAAGAACGTGATCAAAATCCGTAGGTCGGGAAGTAGTGAATAAATGTTTATAAAAAATTTCTACCGCTATTACAATATCATTATGATGAGAAATCCAAATTCCATCATCTAAAATAAGCCCCTTAATATTATTACACTTACTCCTTTGAATCGTTTTCATATGTAAAAAAGAAGTGTTCTTATTGCCTTCCTGAAGCCATAAGACTCTAGATTTTTGTTTTCAATAAGCTTCTTCATCCTTATACGCATGTCCAAATTCTTTGCGAAGCAGCCTTAATTTATTAAGATCAAAATTACTTGGGTCGTTCTTCAAATCATCGATTCTTCTTTTAAAATCTTGAATTTTTTTCTTAGATTTTTCACTACCCCCTCGAAGCCAAGCTAATAAAAAAGTTCAAAATTCTTTAGTTTAAATATTATTTTGGATTGTTGAGACCCTCCACCAAAGTTATTCCAAGATCGATCAATCGTCATATTTACCTCTTCATTTTCACTCTAATGCTTATGAAAGTAGAACATTCTCTTTTTTTTCCTAAAATTAATCTCTGTGTTCGATAACAAAGCACTATTATCATAAGCCTCTGTTTCTATGTGAATTATATTCCCAAGGCTGAAATCTAATCTCCAATCCGTCGAGCTTATTATTCTATCTAGTCTCTCTTGAATTATACCATCATTTTATCTAAAGCACCACCAAGTCCACGGTTTTCCAAAGAAGCTTAAATCTAAAGCTCCTATATCCCATAAAAAGCTTTTAAAATCTCGACAGGAAGAGATCGCCCTTACTCTACCTCCCCATTTTTAAGAATTATTTATGATATCATTAAAATCCCCTGCCATTACCCATAGAAAACCCCACATAGTTGATCTATATAACAATTCTTGTAATTGAGTTCTACAAATCGTTTTATCAGCACTTAAATAAACAAAGATATGCCAATATTTATACTCATCTACCAAGTCATGAATGTATGTTTCAATATAAAAAGATGTTGAATTAGATTGACATACCTGAATATCGCCATTCCAAAATAAGCATAATCTTCCTTCTAGTCCAACCGAATCCACCGTTATAGTGTGTGTCATATGTAGTTGTCTTTGAATTCTCAATACCATTGTTTCTCGATTCTTTGTTTCACTTAAAAAGATCATATTCGGGGAGTGGAGATGCATTGTCTCCTTCAGAAAGGGAACTGTCAAGGACCCCCCAAGGCCTCGACAATTACATACCAAAGTCTTCATTGTGAAGAGGGAAGCCATTAAGGGCTGGCTTCCCGATCCACCACATCTTTTTGTTTCTTAGAACTTTTGTTGTTCATCTGATTATCATCACCGTTACATTTACCCCCAAATTTTGATTGCACCCATCAGTAATTAGCACATCAACAGATTATTCTTTAGATCAATTGTTTCCATTTCCTTGTGACCATCTGCAATTATTTTTCCTCTATCCATATGTTTCAGATTCTTCCTATTTCCAGCTACTTTATTAGTACCATTTTGTTTAGCAATAATATTTTTCGAAGTTGGATCATTAGCTATTTTTGTTGTCCCTATTACAGAAGATGGCACCTTACACATTTTTTGAGGAGTAGAGAATACCTGTTGAGTTTTAGTTTCCAATTTTGCAGCCTCCTCTTGCATCATTTGGTTGGTAACATTCGGATCTTGTAGTCATGCTTCTGCTTCTTTTTGTTTATTGAACCATCTTTCGATATCATCATGATCAAACGTATCTCCAAATTCCATCTTCGCTAACCAATAATATTCTCTTGCTTTTTTGCCTCCTATTGTGTCGGCAAACACGGGTTCTTCCAGTTCAACGTGTTGATCCTGATGTACAACATATAGCAGTTAATTCTCATTGTTGTTTTTGAGATCATAGTAAACTACACGAGCAGTCCCCTGAATTGTATCATTAGTTTTCTGCTCAGCCTATTTAGCTCTTTCTGGAAGAGGTCCTTTATTGAGATTCTCAAAGAATTGGTGTGGCGCGAAGGATCGGTGATTATTACTATTTTCAGTATCCCTCTTTGTAGCCCGTCCATTGTTATTCATTGGTAACTCATTTGATCCAGTGCCTTCGATACAATCAACAATCTGCTAACTTTTGCTAATTGTGAGGCCATGGGAGCGCACATTCTGATTACTTTGTCGTCTTGGATTATTGCCGGCAAATTTGTGGTTTTCAGTCCTCATCCATATGCCAAATTGATCTCTCTTAACATTACTATTTCGTACATCTTCCTCTCAAATAATACATGACTTTTTTGTATGGCCTAGAATCCCACAGGAGTAGCAAACATATGGCAAATTTTCAAATCGAAATTCTACCCATTTGTCCGCCGAACCCATCTTTATTAATTTCCCACGAGGTAGGGGCTTGTTGATACTCATTAATACCTTTAAATGTATGTAGTAACCCTCCTTGCTTCCATTTTCAGGTATAGCGACATCAGCCCCGAGTGCATGTCCAATCTTACTGCCTACTTTTTATGATATCTAATGTAGTGGTATGTTCCAGACTTAAAGCCAAATCTCACATATATTAAATATGTGAGACTTAATATGGAGTTCTGGTTGCCATTGATGAATATTCAGCAAATATTTATCATAGAGCCATGGTGTTCCATACAACACTTTTTTCATGTCATATTTGTATCGAAAAACAAACTGAAAAAGATTCCTCCCTAGCAGCAATACTTTAAGTCATACAGGACCTCCCCAAACCAACGTCATTGTATTTTTCACCCCTGACACACTAACTTGTTTGTCCACTATCACTTTTCCAAGAAGACTTACTTCACAATTTTCCATGCTCGACATGATATCTTGAACAACAATCTCAATTGAGTCCTTTTTCTCCTCCGTAAGAATAAACTTGTGAAGTCGATCCGTAATGTCGTCGGCCATCCTAAAAGCACTGTGCACGTAAGTTGAAAATTTGTTAATATGACTTATGGAGAATTTGGTTTGTATGAGAATTATAGAGCAACAAGGGAAAAACATAGTCGAGAGTGAACTAAAGGGATTAAACTTGGCAGTTTACTGTTTTTTTTATTGAAAGTTGGTGAACATGGATAATTAATGGGAAACGTGGGTAGTTATCTTCTTGTTTATATGTAATAGGCATATGTGCAGCCCCTACTTTAAGGAGAACAGAACTCTCACGTAGACAGAAAAGAACCCTAAATTTCCACGAGGGAGTAAATAGTTTTATTTTATTCAACATTTTAATTATTTACTTTATAAAATTGTTGTTTCTGTATTTGATTATACTAAGTTTAAATTTTACTTTGCCGTATCCATTGTCAAATTTGAATCATTTATTGATTATATGTTTCTACAATATAAAAAAGTAATAGTCAGTTTGGGCCGTTATAACGACCTCAAACTAGAATTATTTGAACGTCATTCCATTTTTATTCTATTTTAATATGGATAAAAATTTTCTATGAGCACCACCTAGAATAAATCAAATTAAAATACTTGGTAAACTAATTCAAATAATCTAGTTTGCATATATTCTAAGTCCCTGCATATCTTCACATACAACATTTGCTACTTAATACTATGGTTATGCAATGAACTGTAACCTAAAATAAATAGAAAGCCTACAAGGTAATTATCGCAGAAAACATATATTGTTCATGATTGAATATACTTTATTCTTGGATTATATCTTTTTTGTAAATAGTTCTTCTAGCTTAGAAGTGATAATGTCAAAAGTAATCCACCAATAAATAAAAGGAATGAGAATCAACAAGCTTCAAAAGCAATTTGAGACTGACACTACTAAAAAAAGACCAAAAAGAGACCTAAAAATGGAGACCTCAAAAATAGGTCAATAATAAGAGACCTCATGAGGTCGCTATTTAAATTAATATCTTTTAATTTTTTTTTTAATGTAGGAGAGACCTCGTGAGGTCAATTTAATGAATAATTTTTTTTTTTTTACCTAACTTATTTAAAATTTTTAAATTTTTAATCTAATTCTCATAAAATTGGAGACCTCATGAGGTCTCTTTTTTTTTAACTATTCAATTAAATTAAATTATTATTTTTAATTTAACAAGTAGAGACCTCATGAGGTCTCTACTTGTTAAATTAAAAATAATAATTTAATTTAATTGAATA
>NC_028640.1:28904123-28909109 GCF_001406875.1 Solanum pennellii
CTCATGAGGTCTCCATTTACCATTTTCTATTTTATAAATGCAGAAGAGAGACCTCATGAGGTCTCCCTTTTGCATTAATTTTTTCAGCTATTTTAAAGTAGAGACCTCATGAGGTCTCTAGTTAACATTTTATAAATGCAGAAAAGAGACCTCATGAGGTCTCTTTTCTGCATTAAATTTTCCGTAAATATCATAATGGAGACCTCGTGACGTCTCCAAATATAAATGCAGAAAAGAGACCTCATGAGGTCTCTACTTTAAAATATTATAAAATTAAATTAAATAATATCTTAGCGACCTAGTGAGGTCTCTTAATTAAAATATAAAATTAAATAATATTATAAAATTGTGACCTCATGAGGTCTCTATGTAAAAAATATAAAATTATATTAAATAATACAATAGTGACCTCGTGAGGTCTCCTTTTTGTAAAAAATCAGATTATTTGTTGGTGACCTCGTGAGGTCTCCGTTTGGCGACCTCATGAGGTCTCTGTGAAAAAGTGACCAGCATTTTACTGACCTAGCGTTGAGGTCTCTTTTTAGGTCTCTTTTTTCCGAAAAGAGACCTCGTGAGGTCTCTTTTCTAGGTCTCTTTTTGGCCTTTTTTTAGTAGTGTGAGATAACTATGATGACTTACTTGTTCTTTTCTTCATTGAAGCTATTATGCATGCTTAATTCATATTTTGTAACTGTCTTTATATCTAGTAATTTGTTTATTTGAAATAGAAACTAGCGGATAAGGCAGCTACTCTTAAGAAGAAGGAGAAGACCAAGAAGCTGTTTTAGAAAAAGAAAGAGAACTTTTGATATCTCTGATCACTTTTGGATAGAAGATCAAGGTAAATAAGGCTTAAAATAATTTAAATTTGTCACAATCAACCTTTTAATCGAAATTTGTTTAAGATGTTTCTTTAGTGAATTTTTAGTACAAGTGTATTTATGTTAAAAATACTTTATCTATTACTTCTATGAGAAAAAACATAATACAGAATTGTGTTAATGATGCATGATGCCATTTATGCTAATATAGGATTGTCAAAAAATGTTAGACAAGCAATGATCTAAACAATGTGTATAAGCTAGAATACATAATTTGTATTTTATAGAAATTGACATACCTTTAAATAATTATTGTGTTTATGTTTCAAAATTGTTGATGCCAAAATTCTGGAGATGATAGTAAAACTTTGATGAGTAGATAGAGCAAAAATAGTCACAAAATACGGATTTTTTATAAATGAGAAGGTAGAATTTTACAACAACACTTTGATAAGTAGTAGAGACTCAATTATTCTATTAGCTTCAAATATTTTTATTTTTACACCAATTTATTTCATGAAATAAAATACACTATTTACCAAAATTCATAAAATCGATGAAATAAACTCTAATTTTCTAATGAGAGATAAAGGGAACAAAATATTGCTTAATTAAAGCAGTTGTATATGTCGCGGAATATTACATCACTTCGGCTTTTAATGATTTTATATGAAAAAATTATCGAATTCATCAATAAACATTCATTTTATTCAGAATTGTAATTATTTACTTGAATAAATTGTTTTTTTTTGTATTTGATTATAATAAGTTGAAAATTATTATTTAAATTTTTACTTTGCACTATCTATTGTCAAATTAAATCATTTCTTTATGATATACTGCTACGATAGAGAAAAACAGTAGTCAATTTGGTCTGTTATAACGGCCTCAAATTTGAACTATTTGAATGAATAACTCAGATACTGAATTTCATTCATTCAATTTTTATTCTATTTTGATATGGATAAAATTTTACTGAATGAATCTACAAGCACCACTTTAAATGAATCAAATAAACACATTTGATAAACTAATTCAAATAATCTAGTTTACATATATATATAAAGTATGTGCATATATTTATATACAACATTTATTCCAAGTCTCAATACCATGGTTATGCAATGAAACGTAACCTGAAATTTACAAAAAGTACTGATTATGTTGCGCATAGAAATGTATAAAAAACCTACAAGGTAATAAAGTTACAAAATTGAAGTGGTTTCAAAATGTTTTAGAGCTTATGACAATTTGTTAAATAATAATAGTAAATGACAATTTTATCTATTAATGAAATTAAATGTTTATAAATGTTTTGACACAAAATAATGATCAATAAAAAGTCAACCATGCCCACATGTCAACACACATAAACATACCAAATAGACCAATAAAGTGATAACATGTGTCAATTATTTTAAATTTTTAAAAATTTTATTTAAATAATTCTTCAAAATGAATTTTAAAAAGAAAAACTCAAAATGATAAAATGTGTCGATTCATTTTATAGATACTAACCTAAGCGAGGAGGAAATACAAAGGGAAAAAACAATAATCCAATAAAAACAGACGTGAAGTAACAAGATATCGAAAAGCTTATGGAAATGCAATGTATGCTAGGGTCATTTTGACAAGAAGTTGGTTGAAACAACAGAGCACACGATAGCCTGCAACGTAAAAAAAGGTTAGTTCAACTGTTTATTTGATAATGTGTGATGTTGCATGTTTGAAATGATTTATATATTTATTTGACATGAATTATGGATAAATCTGCACATTTTGACTAACAGAACTTTGTGTGAGTTCATGTAGAAAAAAGTGACATTGACATTTAAAATCCAACCGAATGTGATTATCAGAACTTTTGTGAGAGACCTTGAAGAATCATGATGAAACAGAATACAAATGACTCCATCTTACATCATCTCAATCTTTATGGAGTGCGTAATATATTAAGATAAAACAAAACATAGATGACTCTGTCATATATCATTACCGTCTTCACGGAGTGCTTAAGAAAATTATAATGTATAAAGAAATAGTAATATTACTAAATTTGTTTTAGATTTATTAAAACTATCTACAGTTCCATGCATTGTGGATAATGATAAACACTACATAAGTTCTATATATTCATCTTCCTCCATTATGACTCATTCACTACAACAAAATTGACCATTAGCGGCATTTAATTCTTAATTGCCGCTAAATATGTATTTTTAGCGGCAATTGTCACTCATTGTATATGTCTCTAAAGCCTTTAGCGACATTGGTTCTAATGACAGTTAACTAATGCCGGTAAAGACTTTAGCATTCTTTGTTAGTGTCAATATTTAATACCGCTAAAAGTTATTTTTATTGCAGTGATTTTATCCTTAAATGATGTAGAACACATGTTTAAACCAGTTTGTGTAGGGGAAGTGGTATACATATTTACAAGGAAATTGGATAAGCATTTGGATTAGCTGTTATAAGAAATCTCTTTTGTGACCAAAAATTTATTGAATCATTTACCATATGTTTAATTAGTGCATTTAGCTAATTATTGCAGTTATTGTTCTTGTTTGAATATATTCTATTCAAGGATCTTATCTTTTTTAAAACAGTTATTCTACCTTCTGATATATTGAAACTATGTACAGTTTCATGCATTGTGGATGAATGACCAACACTGGGTGTTAAGCCAATCCAATAAATGCACGCTATTTATTTAAATTTACATTTCATTTTACTTAATCTTAATTAATTAACATGTGTTTTAATTCATTAAATCACGTTATAATGTAAATTGGATAAGTTATATATCATGTTTCTCCAATAAAACTCATATTATCCTTAAATGTAGAACCTGTTTAAACCAACTTGTAATGGAAGTGTTATACAAATTAAGAAGGAAATTGGATAAGCATTTGGATTGGTTAGTTGTAATTAGAAATCTCGTATGTGACTAGAAATTGGTTAAATCATTTATCATTTGTTTAGTATATTTACCTAGGTATCGCAATTATTGTTTGAATGTATTCTATTCTTGGATCTTTATCTTTTTTAAAACAGTTCTTCTAGCTTCTAATTTATTAAAATTATTTAGTAAACCTTTACAAATTAATACTCGATAAATTAATAATCTCTCTAAAATAATATTTTCCTTCGGTGACTATGCCAATGAAAAAATCACCAATTTCTATAAGATAATATATTTTCAGAAGACCCCAATGTAAATATATGGTCTCATTAATATCAAAGATTAATAATTCTTTAAAAGTCCAAATATATCTAAGCAATTTAGTGAAATATGATTCTATTGTGTTGTATTGCATCCTAGAGAGCTTCAGTGTTGTCTTTACGAACTGCATCATAAAATTGTGAAGAGTTTTAAATGTGATAAGTGTTTCGTTAGGTGTAACTGGTTCCAAATGTATAGTAGCATCTCCAACTTCATCATCACCATTGTTTTTTCCATTGGTATTATTACATTTCTTATAAGCTCTGGACATCTAAACATGTATCAGTTTCATATGGACAATTTTCAAAAGATTATTAACATCTATTTTATTGTGGTAATCAAGATCATTAATCATGGCCTCAAGTTCATGAATGAAGTTTTCACATGTATGTTCATTCAAATTCTCTGAGATTGTATCCGTTGAACGAATTTTACAGTTTCGAAAATTATTTGTTATTTCCACTTACTAAACATTTGTTGTCCAAACACGGATTTCAAAAATTATATAACATCCAAAATGTTAATCTTTGCTGGATCAGTTTGTCCAACTTCGCAGCCTTCTAATGACCTACGATAAAATATGTTCGATAATACATCTTGAAAGCTCTTATCATTATAACATTACAAGTTTGAAATTAGTAAGATACAATGATTTTGATGTATTCGTTGTACTTTATGTATTATATTTTTGTAACGACCTGTTTAGCCGTTTTGAGCAGTAGAGTTTATTCTGGTAATAACTGTCAGGGTCGACGGATACCACGACGGACCGTCGTGGGCACGACGGACCGTCGAGGGGGTCTCGTCCCAAAACACTTAGATTCTGAAGATTTGGGTACTGAGATCGACTCTCTGAACTTCACGACGGAATGGCAGGACGGACCGTCGTTGGCACGACGGACCGTCACAAATCTTTCCACAGAATTAACTCTCTGAACTTTG
>NC_028640.1:28914032-28915717 GCF_001406875.1 Solanum pennellii
AATGACTTTATGAGGTTAGAAGTAAATGAGAAGGGAGGATTTTTGGCCTGTGTGGAGGCAAGATCTTCCTTTCTTGACAAGATTAAGGGAAAACAGTTTACTGATGAGAAACTGATCCGGATCCGATAAGGTGTTGCGAGGAGAGGCTAAAGAACCAAAACTCGATGAGGAAGGTGTTTTGAGAATTAAGGGAAGGGTATGTGTACCCCGCGTCGATGATTTGATTCACACAATTCTTACAGAGGCTCATAGTTCAGGATATTCTATACATCCTGGTGCAACCAAGATGTATCGTGACCTAAAGGAACATTTTTGGTGGAGTAGAATGAAGCGCGACATTGTTTATTTTGTTGCCAAATGCCCGAATTGTCAGCAAGTAAAGTATGAACACCAGAGGCCTGGAGGAACACTTCAGAGAATGCCCATTCCTGAATGGAAGTGGGAAAGGATTGCAATGGATTTCGTGGTTGGTCTTCCCAAGACATTGGGTAAGTTTGATTCTATTTGGGTAATTGTTGACAGATTAACGAAGTCTGCTCACTTCATTCCGGTTAAGGTGACTTACAGTGCAGAAAAGTTAGCCAGACTCTACATCTCAGAAATTGTTCGATTACATGGAGTTCCACTTTCCATCACATCAGATAGAGGTACGCAATTTACTTCAAAGTTTTGGAGAACATTGCACGCTGAATAAGGTACTAAGTTGGATCTTAGTACTGCCTTCCACCCTCAAATCGATGGTCAGTCTGAGCGAACGATTCAGGTATTGGAGGATATGCTTCGTGCATGTGTGATAGAATTTGGTGGTCATTGGGATAACTTCTTACCCTTAGCAGAGTTCTCATACAATAATAGCTATCACTCAAGTATTGATATGGCCCCATTCGAAGCATTGTATGGGAGGAGATGTAGGTCTCCCATTGGTTGGTTTGATGCATTTGAGGTGAGGCCCTGGGTGCTGATCTTTTGAGGGATTCACTAGAGAAAGTGAAATCTATTCAAGAAAAGCTTTTAGCAGCTCAGAGTAGGCAGAAGGAATATGCACATCGAAAGGTGAGAGACTTGGAGTTCATGAAGGGTGAACAAGTTTTGCTGAAGGTTTCACCCATGAAAGGGGTGATGCGGTTTGGTAAAAGAGGTAAGCTAAGCCCAAGGTATATTGGACCATTTGAAGTACTTAAGCTAGTAGGGGAGGTAGCGTATGAATTAGCGTTACCTCCATGACTGTCAGGGGTGCACCCGGTATTTCATGTGTCCATGCTGAAAAGATACCATGGGGATGGAAACTACATTATTTGTTGGGATTCAGTTCTTCTTGATGAGAATTTGTCTTATGAGGAGGAGCCTGTTGCCATTCTAGATAGAGAAATTCGCAAGTTGAGATCAAGGGAGATTGCATCCATCAAGGTTCGATGGAAGAATCGGCCAGTTGAAGAGTCCACTTGGGAGAAGGAGGCTGATATGCAAGAAAGATACCCACACCTGTTTACAGATTCAGGTACTCCTTTTTGCCCTTGTTTTTCTTCTTGTGATCGTTCGAGGACGAACGATGGGTAAATTGGTATCTATTGTACGACCTGTTTAGTCGTTTTGAGCAGTAGAGTTTATTTTGGTAATAACTGTCAGGGTCGACGGATACCACGACGGATCGTCGAGGGGGTCTCGTCCCAAAACACTTAGATTCA
>NC_028640.1:28916848-28929050 GCF_001406875.1 Solanum pennellii
TGCTTCTAGCTTGGACTGGATCTTCTTCTTCATGTCTTGATGCCTTGAAGTTCCGGCATGGACTAGCTGTTTATTTATTTTAGCTTCCTAGATATTCTTAGATTTAGTAATTTGAGGATAGATGTTCTTGTGGTGATGACCTCAAGATTTTGGGGATGATAAGTATTAAATTTTAGTAGTTATTAATTGATTCTGTTAATGAGTTTTAAGTCTTCCGCATTATATTTTGTTTATTATGGTTGAAATGTTGGGGTTTATATTGGTTGGTTCGCTCACGTAGTAGGATAAGTGTGGGTGCCACTCGCGACCCGTTTTGGGTCGTGACAAACTTTAATGTCAAATGAATAAATATGATACATAAATAGTAAGATAGAATAATTTTAATATAATCAAAATTAACCTTCATCAAATCTGATAAAACATGCACTCAGGCCACTATTGATGAGCTCTGTAGAAGAAACGGAAGAAAGATACTAGAGAGAAATTGTGTAGTGTTTAGTACGAGTCTTATTACAGCTAAACTAAACAACAGTAAATAATGACTAAAATAAGAAAACATCTAGGCAGGAACCTAAGAAGAGGATAAGTTAAACAGGTGTTGAAGCTACTGACTCAAATCACATAAATAATAATCTGCTAACAAACCAAACAAAGCTACTGACGCAAATGATCAATCAAAATTGAAAAGTAGCTCATGCTAAACTTGACGTAAATCATGCTCTATGTCTCATAAATCATAGAATAACAACATACATTTGGTTAGAAATGAAAAAACATTCATAAGCAAGAAAAGACATTCTAGCTTTGAAAGTTTTTATGTATGCTTAACTAACTTCAAGTTCCAACAACAAGGACAAGCTACATAAAAGTGATCACACACAAGAATAACTTCATCTTCTCAAATATTATGTAGATCAAAGAAACACACATTATATAACTTCACCCATAGAAAGCCAACTACAACAGACATATAGCCGAAGTATTGTTTGGGAAATCTTGTGGCTTTTAAAGAAATTAAACAGTAAACAAAGGCTTATTGACCTCCAAGCAATGAGGCAACATATTAACATGGATATCAATGATACTTGGTAATAAAACAAAAAACAAGTCAAGCTAAACCTTCCACAAAATCAGATTGTAGAACATAAAATAATTGAATTATACTCCCAAAAAAAAGCATGGGAGATCGAATCCAAAGAAAACAGTAATTGTAAATAACTAAAATCCTGTTACGACTATATAAGAGACTTTTACAATGGGAAATAGAGGGTTAAAGTTGTTGCACATCAAAGAAAAACCCACAGAATAATATAACAAAATCAAGATGCTAAAAAAACAAATCTACAAAAAGTCATCATTTTTAGTCTAGGACTTAAAAATAAAGGACAATACTAAATTGACAAATCAAGCTAAACTCAATCTACAAAAGAAGCAAGTAGCATATCTACGAGCAAAGCAAACAACAAATTCCACTATGCAAATAAAATGATTTACCTTTCCTAGAGTAGTGACTGAGACAACGACCTTGAATGAGCTATTTGACCACCACAAAAGGAAATCTGAGTTCCAAAACAACAAACCCAGAAACTCTAGTTACAAATACTATTATACTATAAAATTCAATCTCCAAAAACTATCCTGTGAACTATGTTTTCGCATATGACCTCATAATCCACTTTTTTTTCTCCCTCTCCCTAATCACTGAAGACACAGGGCTATTTATAGGGAAAGATGGGACGATTTAAGGGGGAAACCGTTCAACAAAATTTTAAATAGAAGAGATTTTGGATATTTTTGAAAATGGGTAAAAAGGACATCGATTTGATCGATTAGGTTGCTAGGGTTATGGGTTTACAGAGTAGTTGGAAGAGTGTACTGGTTTCTCGCGATTTTCTGCTGCTGCCCGCGATTTCTATTGCGATGAAGAAAAAAATGGGGTCGTTGTTCGCAGCACGTATGGAGGAAGAAGAAACATAGTGGGGTCGGTCGGGTTTGGGATTGTATTGTTGTGTGTATTCCTGATGAATATAATCTTGGGCTGAAGTTTGGAGGAAGATTGTGGGTTGAAAGTATTTGGAAAATGAGTTGGGTCGGCTGGAAGTGAATATGAAGGGAAAAGGGGCTGCTGATTTGATGAGTATGTAGACCAAAAGCTTGGTCTTTTTAGAGGAATGAAATGCCGAATTGAATTTCAGTTATAGCCAATCAAAATTAACAATTTAGTCGAATTGACTAAATTAGTAAATTTGACTAATGAGTTAAATGGGATGAATTTAATATAACTATTTAATGAACTTTTTAATCTTAACGAAATAAAATAATTCACTCAATTATAAACTATTAACTCAAAAAATATAAATTATTGAATATTAATTAAGCAAAATCTTTTTGAGATGATTTTCAGATATTCATAAAATGTAGTAAATATATACAAAATTATTAGAATATATAGATTATCTTTAAAATTACAAAATGACGAAATGACTTTAAATGGCTAGGAAAATATTTTAAATTTTATAAAGCTCATTAGTTCAAATCGTTGAAAAATTAAGAAGCTCGATGATTAATTTATATAGTAGAATGCCAAAATTGGGTGTCAACACCTGTCCCTCGTTTGACTTGAATTGATGAAAAAATTCAAGAGAAATGAAATTGACGAATTCAATTTTGACTGACCACATCTTCATCATTAAGAAAGGGATTTGGTAGGACTTTAAGAGTCATGAGCGAACCCCGACGTTGTTTCATTTATAATAAGGCTATACGAGAATTCAAGCCACTTGTAATTCGACACACTCGATTATGAAGGAATTACAAAGCTATGTATGTATTGAAATATGAAGAGACCGGAATGCTCAAGAATAAGATTCGAGAGAGGACGTCAGAATACAACCGAGTTTTCAATTGAGCCCGCCTACATATCATTAAACCTTAGGAATCATATTGTTTGTAGTTTGACTCAATCGGTTGAATATAAAATCTATTATGCTATATAACCTTTGGTTTTGGAAGAGTGACAAGTAAGTCGAGTATGGAAAAGAGGCTTGCAAACTCTTAACCACGAATGTGGCGCTCTTCACACCCATAATTAAGAACTTACACATACATAATTTCAAAATCTCTTGATGCATTATAACTCAGATTAGAAATTTGCCTTTGGTGAGAGTGGAAAGTTTTCTGGATGCGAAATTAGAACTAATAAATCCAAGGAAATGTCCACATGCCTTTTGATACGGTGTGGTTTGATTGTGGTGGAAGTCACTCCTCACCTCGCTTCCTAAGAGTTTGATACTCCTCTTTGAACTATGTCATAATTTGCTGCTAAGAAAAGTTCACCATTGTGCTGCAATTTTTGATGTCGTCCGCACTTGTGGTTTGATTTGAGTATTCATGATTTTTGATGCTCTCGACAAAGACTGAAATAAAACTTATCAGTGTAAAATATAATTCAAATGGAGAAATAACGTCATTTACCATGTTTGCACTTAATTATTCTCCTTGAATATTTGACATCAACTTCTTTCAGTTTGACGTAAAGCAAATAAAGCATGTATCTCATATGTTCGACATGACTCTTCACTGTACTCTTCTTTTAATATCGAAGTAGTAAAATAGATTAATGTAATATGTTGATGTTTCTCTTAATGGTTTGAAAATGACGACCCTCTCGTCATTTGGATACGCAATGGGCTTCTCGACAGTTGAATATGCTATGACCATCTTAGATTATTGAATATAATGGCCTTCTTGATGGTTTGAATATGCAATGACCCTCTTGATAGTTTGAATATGCAACGACCCTCTTGGCGGTTTAAATATCATGGCCTTCTCAGCGGTTTGAATATGAAATGGACCTCTTGGCGGTTTGAATATAATGGTCTTCTCGACAATTTGAACATGATGGACCTCTCGGTAATTTGAACATGATGGACCTCTCGACAAATAAAATATGGCAGTTTGAATATGTAATGACACTCTCGGCGGCTTGAAAATGCAATGACCCTCTTGGCGGTTTGAACATGAATGACCCTCTTGGCAATTAAAATATGCAATGGCCCTCTTGGAGATTTTAATATATAATGGACCTTTTGGCGGTTTGAATATGTAATGGCCCTCTTGGCAGTTTGAGTATGCTATGGCCCTGTTGGCGATTTGAACATGTAATGTTCCTCTTGACAATTTGAACATGATAGCCCTCTCGACAATTGAATTATGCAATAGCCCTCTTGCCAATTTGAACATGATGGATTTGACTATGAATGTCGTACTCTTTGGTCAAGCAGAGATGTTTCATCCATTTTCAGATATGTGCTGATAGGTACTCCCGAAATAGTTGGTTGATAAATACATTATATTTGATGATCTTATTTTACCCTGCCTCTACAAAAAAATGTTAGTTTTGGGACACTAATCTGTGTTGATTTCTTCCAGTTGCATTGCTCCTTGTCTCGCTATCTTTGGAGGGTTAGTTGATCATAAGAATCGTAGTAGACAAAAGACAATATCATATTTAAATTAAAACACTTGATAGAATGATGTTTTTTTTTTTTAAAATAGTCCTTAAGAAAGATCTCTGCCAATTAATTTTCACGATATGCACGATAGGAACAAAACCCTTTGTCTCAGATTTTGTCAAGATAGGTAGCTTGTTGGCAACTTTAGAACTCCTCAAGAGTATGTAACATTAAGGCTCTTAAAGTTGACTTTGATGTTTTAAGTATGTAACAGTTAGATGTCTTAAAACAAATCTGATGGTAATCACAGAAGTCATGATATCTTGTGAATTTTTGAGATTTTCTCAAAATTATATCCTAATTGCACATTTTGACATGATATTTTACCCTTGTATGTAGGAAATAACTCTTCTTGTAAAATTTTTGAGAGGATCTCAAAAATTCTGTCCCAGTTTTTATTATAAAGGGAAATGGAAATTTAATTGGGAATATAACCTAACCCTTGTGGCGCCTACGTATCACATTGAGGCAGAAAACAGGTCAAACATAGTTTCCTTATTGAGGGTTAACATAAATAAGAAATTTTAATAAGGAAATGTCTGAGACCGACATAGGCCGCCTACGTATCTCATTCTTGAGAATTTAGGTCTAACGTAGTTCAAGTACAAGTAGAATATTTCAAAACATAATGTGACAATGATTATAAGCAAATTGGAATTACAAGGAAACAAAGGAAAGAAGTATCAGCCTACAAATGTAGTATCTCTTGACGATATCTTAATTTATAGTTTTTCTCCACACTCTACCGTCAATCTCAGCTAGAACCAAAGCTCCTTTTGATAGTACTTTGTGGACAACATACTGTCCCTACTACTTAGGTGCAAATTTTCCTTTGTATTCGTGTTTATGAGGGAAAATGCATTTAAACACCATTGTCCTACCTCAAATTTTCGAACTCTTAATTTCTTGTTAAAAGTGCAAGTCATTCTCTGTTGATACACTTGGCCATGACAAAAGACACTCAATCTTTTCTCATCAATCAATGTTAATTGCTAATATCGATCACGAACCCATCCATCATCGCATAATCCAACTTCCTAATAATTGTTAAAGATGGTATCTCAACATCAGCTCGTATCACCGCTTCTGTTCTATATACAATTAGGTAAGGAGTTGCCCCAGTTGAGGTCCATATTGATGTGGTAACCTAGCAAAGTGTAAGGCAAATTTTCGTGCAAACATTTGTAGTTGTCAATCATCTTCCTCAGTTTCCTCTTGATGTTCTTATTAGCGGCTTCAACAACTTCATTCATTTGAGGACTATATGCAGTTGAATTACGGTGTGTAATTTTGAATTGTTCACATATCTCTTTCATCAAGTGACTGTTCAAATTTGCTCCATATCTATGATGATAGGATATGGAACCCAAAAATGACAAATCAAATTGTTGCGAACAAATCACAGCTTCGTAGGAAGCAACATTGACCCACTTCGTGAAATACTCAATGGCGACCAAAATGAACCTATGACCATTGGAGGCAGCAGACTCAATTGGTCCAATGACATCCATGTCACAAGCTGCAAATGGCCAAGGGGAACTCATCGCATTGAGATCGTGGGGAGGTACTTCAATCATATCTCCATGTACCTGGCATTTATGACATCTTTGGACAAATCGACCACAATAATTTTCCATGGTCATCCAAAAGTATCCCACCCTTAAGATTTTTTTTTGGTTATGTAAGCCTATTCATGTGCATCCCACAACTCCGGCATGCACTTATTCAAGAAATTTTGTGGCTTATGCAGCATCCACAAATCTCAGTATTCCCAGATTGGGAGTCATCCTATAAAGAACCTCCCACTTCAAAAAGAAGTTGTTTTCCATTTTTTGGATTATTTTCTTTTGGTTGCTTTTTGTTTTTTTGGGGTATTCTTCAAATTCTAAGTACCTTTTCAAATAAATATATCATGGATTTCCATCCGATTCCGCTTCCACATGTGAACAATGTGCTGGTTGTTCTTTTAAACATATCTCAAGTAAGTCAATGTAACTCTTTATTGGGTTTCATATCATGGATGATATGTTTGCAAAGGCACCAACAAAATTGTTCTGTATTCTTGGAGTGTGTCTGAACTTGGTCTTTCTAAATGTTTTGCATAACCTCTGTTCTTGTTGTACGTAAGGTAAGATTTTAGGATTCTTCACGGCCCATTCTCCTTGAACTTGATGAATCAACAAGTGTGAATCACCATTATCAGTAATTCTTGAACATTTATGTCAAGAGACATTCTCATGTCAAGAGTACAAGATTCGTACTCAGCCATGATATTAGTGCATCGAAATCTAAGTTTTGTTGTTGCTGGAAAATGTTGCCTCGATTCAGATATCAACACCACTCCAATTACTATTGCTTTAGACTTCATTACTCTATCAAAGAACATTCTCCACCCAGGATATGATTCTGATATATCTCCCCCTACAAACATACCCCTTCATCAGGGAAATATTTTTTGCGTGGTTCATATCCTTCAACTACTGGGTTTTCAGCAAGGTGATCGGCCAAGGCTTGACCCCTAATTGCTTTATGAGTCAGGTACACAATGTCAAACTCACTCAACAATATTTGCCAATTTGCTAGCTTTACTGTGGGCATTGCTTTCTAAAATATGTATTTGAGTGGGTCCATTCTCAAAATGAGATGTGTTGTATAAGCCGACAGATAATGTATCAATTTTTGAGCAACTAAGTCGAAGCACAACAAGTTCTCCCTACGAGGGTTCAACGAGCCTCATAGGATGTGAACTTCTTGCTCAAATAGTATATGACTCTCTCCTTTCATTCGCTCTCATCATGTTGTTCTAACACACACCCAAATGCGTTTTTAGAGACGCATAAATACAATACCAAAGGAATGCCGTCATATGGAGGCACTAATATAGGTGGATTTGAAAGTAACTCTTGATGATGGTGTCAAAAGCCTTCTGACATTTTTTGGTCCATTTTTTTGGCACATCTTTTTGTAGGAACTTGAACCTGGGCTCAGATATCATTGTTGATTGAAATATGAATTGAATGATGTAATTCAATCTCCCTACGAAACTCATTACTTCCTTCTTAGTATTTAGAGGAGGCAAGTCTTAAATTGCCTTGATCTTTGAAGGATCAGGCTCGATACCTCTTATACTGATTATAAATTCGAGTAACTTCCCTGAAGGTACTCCAAATACACATTTGGCTGAGTTCAATATCAAATCATACCTAAGTAAACTATCAAAGTACTTTTCCAAGTATGTTAGATGATCCAACCTCTCGCAAGATTTTATGATGACATCGTCCACGTCATCGTCCACATACAACTCAATTTTTTTGTGTATCATGTCATGTAAAATAGTGGTCATAGCATTCATGTAAGTGGCTCCAGCATTCTTGAGGCTGAACGACATCACTCGATAATGGTAGACTCCCCAAGGTTTTATGAATGTTGTTTTTTCGACATCTTCTTCATCAATTAGAATCTGATGGTATCCCGCAAATCGATCCACAAAAGATTGCAGGTCATGCTTAGCACTATTGTCGATGAGTATTTAAATATTCAACAAGGGAAATTATATTTTGCAATCGCTTTGTTGAGATCCTGATAATCCACATATATCTTGATTTTCCATTTTTCTGTGCCACTGGAACAATGTTAGACAATAAAGTGGGATACTTGGTCACTTTGATGACCTTTGATTCGATATGCTTCATGACCTCTTCTTTTATCCTTAAAATTAGATCGGGATTGAACTTTCTAGTTTTCTTCTTTATCAGACAATACTCTGAATTGATAGGCAGCTTACGGGAAACAATATCAGTGCTTAATTCTGGCATATAATTGTAACACCAAAAAACCACATCGATGTATTATATGAGTAACTTGACCGATTCTTCTATTTTTATTTTTCTCAAATGGATACTGACTCAGGTTTCTCTAACCAACTCTTCATCTCCCAAGTTTACTATATCTGTCTCATCTAGGTTGGGCTTTTTAGAATTTTCAAGTTGCTTCAAGTCCTCAATGAGGTGCTCCGACATCATAGTTCCCTATTATATTCTTTACATTCATCTTCATTGACCTTACTAGTTCACCGTTTTCGTGACATGTCATGACATTGGCAAGTTTAGATTCAATTTTACTGAAAAAGAGCAACAAAACAACCATGTTATATAGAAAGAGTTTAAATGTATATATTGGAGAGTAATTCATAAAGACAAAATAATCAATTTAAAATAAACGAGGCTTTCATTGGAATTTTAAAAAGGCGTACAAACTTTGGTCATGACTCATTTCAACGTGAGTAATTAACTTTCTAAACATTACGATGAAAAAAGTGACATAAATGGTGATTTCGGGCCTCATCAGAAAAAACACCGATTAAAAAAAACTTGAATCTTGTATATGTCTACCAAGCTATCCGATGGATCATAAGTGGAGTGGCCATCCAATTCTTTAGTATCTCTTCAGGTCCGGCATCTCGGATGGTAGGTGTTGTGGTTCTTTATCAAACAATCTTCCTATCTCTTCCACTAGACCATCAATCTCAAGTTCTAAAGCTTTAGCAACAAATGACTAGTAAAATTGAATAGGCTTTGGTATATCAGATTCATGCTTCTTCCTTTTTTGTGCTTCAACCAATTCTTCCTCAATTGGGGTATAATCGACGCCAAAGCGGAAATTTTGAAGCGAGATAGGAAAAGGTTCGGATATGCCATCTAAATTCTTTCCCTACCTACGTCCAAGCTCAAAACCGTTTCTTAGCATATTCGTGGCTAGATTTTATACACTGGCGGGATTGGTACTTGCGGCGTTGTATCTTCAAAGGCAGAATTCATTATTTCCACCATGTGAAAGTCATTACCTTAATAAGACTCTTCAATATCTGGAATGGAGAAACCAGGGTAATAACGATAACTTCTTTAGCCTTGGATAATGATTTCATAATCCTTCCAGATGAACTTCAAAAGTTGATGTTGTGTTGATTGGACTTCTCTAACATATCCATGGTCTTCCTAGCAATAACTTTTAACTTGTAGATATACCAATCACTTGGAACTCAGTGACAAATTCTGCAGGCCCCATTTGGAATATAAGTCTACCTCCCCCATAATCTCTTTTTGCACACCATTAAACACTATTACATTCATGCAATTTTGGACACTATAGCAGGTGGATCTTATGGAGAATGCCCTTATGCTGAGATCGCCGAAAAATTAGTAACAAAGCTTGGAGTACTAGGAAGTCTGATACAGGGAGAAACACCTTCGCAGTGCAGTCCACTCACAACCCAGCCACAGATGAGATTCGTGAAGAAATGGCTCAGATGAGAACTGAGCTAGGGTTGGTACTAAAACATGTCACTGGGGGTGCAGAAAAGATAAATGCGGTCAACTACTTGTCGAAACCACCGCCACAGAACGATGAGTGTTATTATGAGGAGGATTCCTATGCAGTAAATGAACAGATGGGGGGTTTCCGACCAAGTGCCCAAGGCTCTAATCCGGAGAATTGGCGCCAAGGTCAAGGGAACCAAGGTCGGAATTATGGTAACTACAATCGTGAAGGTCATTATGTCCGAGATGGAAACTACAATCGCGACAACAACTTCAACAGGGGTAACTATGGTAATAGAAACGACAGGAATGGACCCTATGTTCCTCCTCAAAATCGTGAAGTTACTCCTAGGGATGGTGGAGGTATTATGTCGCGAGTTGAGGATATGTTGCATAAAATGATGAGGAGGTTCGATGCTAGTGATGAGCACAATAAAGAGTTGAGAAATGATTTAGCGGGTATTGGGCAAAAAGTTGATACCCATGCAATATCGATTAAGCAACTTGAGTTACACTTGGCCCAATTATCTGCAACTGTGAACACACGGCAACCGGGCACTCTTCCTAGCAACACTGTCCAAAATCCGAAAAATGATGGACATTGTATGGCAATTACTACTCGCGGTGGCAAGCAAACCATTGACCCACCTATGCCATCTGATGAGAAAAAGGTGACAAAAGAATCTGATAAAGTGGTAGAAGTTGATGCTGAATTAGAGGATAACACTGCAAAAGATGCTGAAGTGCCTAAAAAGGTAACTCCTATGCCTAGGCCACCACCCCCATTTCCTCAAAGATTATTGAAAAAGACCGAGGATGGCAAATATCGGCGTTTTATAACAATGTTGAAGCAACTTTCTATCAATGTCCCTTTGGTAGAAGCTTTAGAACAAATGCCCGGTTACGCCAAATTTATGAAAGATCTGGTCACAAAGAAAAGATCGGTCACTTTTGAGGATGATGATAGAATGCAGCATTGTAGTGCTATTGCTACAAGATCTCTGGTCCAAAAGAAAGAAGATCCGGGTGCGTTCACTATTCCTTGTACAATCGGGCTATTACATTTTGCGAAAGCATTATGTGATCTGGGGGCAAGCATAAATCTCATGCCCCTCTCGATTTACAAGAAGTTGGGTTTGGGTGACCCAAAGCCCACTGCGATGCGGCTACTGATGGCTGATCGAACAGTAAAACGACCTATAGGGATACTCCACGATGTGCTAGTAAAAGTGGAGTCATTCATATTTCCAGCAGATTTTGTTATTCTTGATTGCGAGGTCGATTTTGAAGTGCCCATTATTCTTGGGAGGCCATTCCTTGCTACGGGTAGAGCCTTAGTAGACATGGAAAAGGGGCAGATGAAATTTCGGTTGAACAATGAGGAAGTGACCTTTAATGTTTGTAGGTCCATGAGGCAGAGTGGTGAGCTCCAATCGGCATCTGCTATATCCTACAACATGGGTGAGACATCTGAGACACAAATAGAAGAACGTCTAGGTGTAGAAGCATTAGCGGCAGTAATAATGAACTTTGATAGTGATTGCATTGAAGAGTATGAGTCATTAGTTGCGGCTCTTAACCGAGGTGATGTTCGGTTTAAACCGAAGAAATTTGAGCTTGATATGAAGAATCGCGAGTCCCCACCCGCGAAACCATCTATAGAGGAGGCTCCAAAATTAGAACTAAAAGCTCTCCCACCTCATCTCAAGTATGAATTCTTAGGAAATGGTGACACTTTGCCGGTAATCATTGCATCAGACCTGGATGATCAACAAGTTCAAAGTTTGGTGAAGGTACTAAAAAGGTTCAAAAGAGCTATTGGGTGGACTATTGCGGACATTATTGGGATCCCTCCTGGTATTTGCTCTCATAAAATCCAACTCATGCCTGATCATAAGCCGAGTATTGAGCACCAGAGACGCTTAAATCCTTCTATGCAAGAGGTCATGAAGAAGGATATCATTAAGTGGTTGGATGCCGGAGTAATCTACCCAATCGCCGATAGTAGTTGGGTATGCCCGGTTCAGTGTGTACCTAAGAAAGGGGGAATGACTGAGGTCCCCAACGAAAAAAATGAACTTGTTCCAATGAGACCGGTTACTGGTTGGAGGGTGTGTATGGATTACCGTAAACTAAACTCATGGACTGAAAAAGACCATTTTCCTATGCCCTTCATGGATCAGATGTTGGATAGACTTGCCGGAAAAGGGGGGTACTGTTTTCTTGATGGATATTCGGGTATAATCAGATTTCTATTGCACCAGAAGATCAAGAGAAAACCACTTTCACTTGTCCATATAGGACCTTTGCGTTCAGAAGAATGTCGTTTGGGTTGTGTAATGCACCCGCAACATTTCAGAGATGTATGATGTC
>NC_028640.1:28930874-28931489 GCF_001406875.1 Solanum pennellii
GTTACAAATGTTCGAAATTACCATGTTTACCACCCTAGACATAGGTGCTTTTGCATTGTTAGTTTCCTACGTAGTTAGGTTAGACACATGTAGGTCCAAAACACTACAAGGTTGATGTGGGTTCATCGGGGTTGCTTAGAGTACCTTTAGTTCTGTCACTTTCATTCAGAACGAGACCCCGATGACGGACCGTCGTAGCCACGACGGACCGTCGTAGGGTCCGTTGCACAAGCCCTAGCACCCCCGTCCTACCGGACACATGTGACGGACCGTTGTCTTCACGACGGTCCGTCCTGCATAACCGTTCCGGTTGTCAGAGACCCTGTTTCTAAGGGTCTCTCACTTTTTCTAAGTGTCCTTCAACGGACACATGTGACGGACCGTCATAGCCACGACGGTCCGTCCTGCACGACCGTCATGATGGTCAGAGACCCCTCTGCTAAGGGTCTCCAATAATTTTCTAAGTGTCCTACGACAGACACATACGACGGACCGTCGTACCCTCGACGGTCCGTCCTGCACGACCGTCATGATGGTCAGACACCCCTCTGCTAAGGGTCTCCAATATTTTTCTAAGTGTCCTACGACGGACACCTACGACGGACCGTCGTACCC
>NC_028640.1:28935824-28936128 GCF_001406875.1 Solanum pennellii
AGCAGCAGAAGAAATTGCACAAGTATGGGACGACGGAGTCCACGACGGTCCGTTCTGACCACGACGGTCCATCGCGTGGTCCGTCGACCCAGCCGCGTTTGGGCAGATTTCCAGCAATTAGAATTCTTGTTTAATTAGGTTTTTGTTTTTTTATAAATAGTTCGAAAAACCTCGTTTTTGAGGTTATACACCTGATAGTAGACACCTGATCGTTAGACTCTTAGATTGTTAAAACTCCGTATTGGCAAACATTGTATTGTGAGATTCTTGATAATCATTAGACTTTTCGTGAGATTATTGATTA
>NC_028640.1:28936223-28967580 GCF_001406875.1 Solanum pennellii
TCTTTCAATTGCGTTATTTATTTTCACTCATTTAGAATTAGAAACCCCCTTTTTATTGTTTTTACTTTCCAAGTAAGTCATTGACCAAACAATAGTAATAACAAGTTGAAGTTAAGTCTAGACTATTTTCCTCGTGGGAACGATCCCAACCTCACTAGTTGGGTTATTTACTTGACACGACCGCTTTACTTCTTAAATAAGAAGTAAGTTTGAGCGTATCAGCTCACCGCAAGGAGCTTTATCGCAAGACTACAATAAGAGGAACCACATGCTCATATAGCCAAACTGAGGTCTATTTTCAAGAGTTGTCTGGGTAGGCCAGACTTGGATATGAATGTTATCGGGCTGTGAGTGTTTCGTCTATCACTGACAGGAGATACCGCGATATGGTTTGGTGAGCTACCCTTCAACTCCAGTTATGCTTAATATAAGTTGAGAGATGTGTTCTTAGCAAGGTAATATCAGTGTCCAAGAATCTCAACCACAAGAATAATGTGAACAACTTTTTGGCACTACCTGGAGAGTCGGTGAGTAGCTCTTGGGACAGATTTACTGCGTTCGTGAGAGGCGTCCAAACCACTGCATTGATGATGAGTCATTGAAATAGTACTTCTACAGATGTCAAGATGATAACAATAACGCAGTGCTCCATCCTATTGCGGGGGGTTCCTATGGAGAGTGAACATATACAGAGATCGCAGAAAAATTAGAGAAGATATCTCGCAACAACAAGGCTTGGATCACTAGTAAGTCGGACACTAGGAGAAACACCTTTTCAGCATAAGCTAAAAACAACCCAACAATAGATGAGATGCATGAAGAATTGACAGAGATGAGAACTGAGCTAGGGTTGGTTTTGAAATATGTGAGCAGAGGTGCAGAGAAGGTGAATGCGGTGAAATATTTAACTAAACCACTACCGCCGGCAGATCAATAATATTTGAAGAGGATACTTATGTGGTTAATGATAATACGGGGGGTTTCCGACCAAACACCAAAGTCTACAATCAGGAGAAACAATGTCAAGGAAACCAAGGTCAAAACTATGGTAACTACAACCAAGAGGGCCAATATGTTCAAGAGGGGAACTACAACCGCGACAACAACTTCAACAAAAGTAATTATAGTAATAGGAATGATAGGAGTGGACCCTATGTTCCACATCAAAATAGAAATGTTTCTCTTAGCGATGGTGGAGGTAGTATGGCACTAGATGAGTACATGCTACAAAAGATGATGAGGAAGTTTGATGCTAGCGATGAGAATGTCAAGGAGATGAGAGGTGACCTAGATAACATTGGACAAAAGGTAGATGCACATGAGATTTTGATTAAACACCTTGAGATATAGATGACACAATGTATACTATTGTGAACCCTCGCCAACCTGGCACCCTCCCTAGAAACACTATCTAAAATCCTAAAAATGATGGTCATTGTATGGAAGTCACGACTCGAGGAGGTAAGAAGACCATTGGCCACCCATGCCGTTTGTAGTAGAAGATGATATGAGAAAAGAAAAAGAGTTAGTAGAAGATAGTGGAGAGTTGGGGAAAACACAGTCAAAGAAGAAGAGGTGTCTCAGAAAGTGGTCACCGTTCCTAGACCTCCACCACCATTCCCTCGGATATTAGTGAAGAAGACTGAGGATGGTAAATACCAGTGATTTATCACTATGTTTAAGCAGCTTTCCATCACTGTCCCTTTGATAGAATGTTTAGGAATAATGCCCAGTTATGCTAAGTTTATGAAGGATATGGTGACAAATATGAGATCGGTAGGTTTTGAGGATGATCACTGAATGCAGCATTGTAGTGCTATTGCTACAAGGTCTCTTATACATAAAAAGGAAGATCCTGGCGCTTTCACCATTCCATGTACAATCGGGTTGCTACACTTTGATAAAGCACTATATTATCTTGGTGAAATCATAAATCTCATGCCTCTTTCCATTTATAATAAGTTAGCTTAGGTGACCCAAGGCCTACTACAATGCTGTTACTTATGGACGACAGAACAGCGAAGAGTTCCATTGGTATACTCCATGATGTGATTGTGAAAGTGGAGTCATTTATATTTTTGGCTTTTTTTTTATTCTTCACTGTGTTTTTTATTTGAGGTTCCCATTATTCTTGGGAGGTCATTCCTTTCCACCGGGCTTGCATTGGTTGGTATGTAAAAATGGCACATGAAAGTTAGGTTGAATAATGAAGAAGCAACTTTCAACATATGTAGGTCCATGAAGTAGAGCGGTGAGATACAAATGGTATATGTTATATTCTACATGGTTGAGAATATATCTGAAGTATAAATTGAAAAGGGACTAGGTGTCGAGGCACTAGCGATTGTGATCATGAATTTTGACAGTGATGGTATCGAAGATTATGGGCCTTTGGTGGCTGCACTTGAACGAAATGAATATCAGTCAAAACCGAAGAAATTGGAGTTATATATGAAGCATCTGGAGTCACTCCCCGAAATATCTATTGATGAGGTGCCAAAATTAGAGCTTAAGGCTCTACCAACTAATCTGAGGTATGTGTTTTTAGGTAGAAACGACACTTTGCTGATGATAATTGCAGCGGATTTGAATGTAGGACAAGTAGAGTGTTTAGTAAAGGTATTGAAAAGGTTCAAACGATCCATTGGTTGAACTATTGTGGACATTATTGGGATCCCCCCCGGTATTTGTTCACACAAAATCCAACTTATGCCCGCGAACAAACCAAGGATTGAGCACCGAAGAAGGTTGAATCCACCTATGCAAGAGGTAATGAAAAAAGAGACCATCAAGTGGTTGGATTCCGGATTAATTTATCCTATTGGAGACAGTAGTTGGGTATGTCATGTTCAGTGCGTGCCTAAAAGGGGGGGGATGACAGTGGTGCTTAATGAGAGGAACGAGCTTGTTACAATGCGGTCAGTGACCGGATGGAGGGCTTGTATAGACTACCGGAAGTTGAATGCTTGGAATGAGAAGGACAATCTCCACATGCCCTTTATAAATCAGATGTTGGACTTTCTCGCAAGAAAAGGGTGGTATTTTATTCTTGATGGCTATTCGGGTTACAGTCAAATCTCTATTGCCCCTAAGGATCAATATAAGACCACTTTTACTTGCCCTTATGGGACATTCACATTCAAAAGGATGCCGTTTGGGGTATGTATGGGAAACTCACGACTCGGAAAATTTGGTCAGACTTTGTAGTAGTAACTTCTGTATAATTTTTTGGAAATTTTTTACAAGGAGTGGGTTAAAAACGTTCTCATTCAAAGCAACATAACATAGAAGTATATAGACAAAAATCGCGTCCTAAACATGCTTGTGACCCTTTTGTGTCAAGGGTAGGCCTAGAGATTTGAAGGATGTATATGTTATTCGAAACATTCCATTGTCTCAAAACCCAAATTTATACAAACTTTATAAATAAACTGAATGGGGATATACAAAAGGGGAAAAAGGATACAAATAATCAGTCCTACGCAGGGGTACAATCTTAAACAAATTTTCCATGTAAGGTCCTTCGATCTCAACTTCTTCTCTTCCACGAATATCGACACCTTTGGAAGGACTAGTGGCTTGTACAACTCTTTCTTCGACTAGAACAAACTATTAATCTCCCCGTCCCCAAGGAACAATGATTTTTCAAATAACATATACAACCTTCAAATTTTAACATGTAAGCATGATTGTCCGATTAGGCCGTGGACCATTTTGGACTCAAACTGGTCTTTTTAATGGACTAAATACGCCTTGGATGTTTAAGCCATATTAGGTTAATTCTTGGATTTGGAATTGGTATCACTCTAACCTATGTTGACTAGAATTGGTTTATAAATGACGGTTACCAAGTCGGACAGACAATGGGGTGAAGCTAATAAATGATGTTGGATGACCGCAAAACAACTATTCTTTTACTACTTACAAAGATAAGACTTCTGTGTTTTCTGAAAGAAGTTGTAGTAAACCACGTCGCTCTCTTTGTCATAATGCACACTATTTGCCGTTTGGCGGAGTTGATGCCATGAAAATTCAACAATTTTATAACATAATAAAGAAAGCAAGTAAACAGTTATTTACATGTCGCCACTTAATTTTTAATGAAAAATTAAGAGAACTTAGTTTTCAAATGATTTTGAACAGAATAACCTATTAAAAACCTAAAGGGGGTTTGGGAATTCTTCTTTTATATTTTAGAAAGGTGTTTAAGACACCTAAAATAATCATTAATACGATTTTCCGACAACTAACTTTATTGGCTAAAACGTCTAACTTATTTTGAGATAAAAAATATTTCGAGTTGTTTGAAAAGTGAAGTATTAATTTTACTATCTAATTGAGATTTGCAAAATTTATTTTTAAGTTTATTTATACTTGATTGATTTAGATAAGTTAATAAAACGAGACGGCGTCTTGCAGGGATTTGAAATTTACTAACTTAAAACTAGTACAAGATATCGACAAACAAATAGACAATAAGTAAAAAGAGAGAGAGAGGGGGGGGGGGGTTGGGCCCAAATCCGATTTATGTCCGTCTGTATCGGTATTTAGACCCATTTCGCTTTTGAGGCTTAGGCCCATTTGATTTGTACCTGTACTAAACTAAACAAAATAATAAAGAATAAATAAAAAAAAATGACAAAGGGGCTTAGGCCCAAAAATATCAAAATACAAGTTCTGAAAAATAAATTTTGAGTATTTTAGCCCAATCTCTTCGATTCTCTTCAATTCTCTTCAAATTTTTCAACTTCAAAACCTGTAGGTCGATTTTTAATGGTCGGTTGACTCGATGAGGGGAATTTGAGTCTTTACCTCACTCTCAAAATGCAAAGGGAAGCGTTAGTTCGTGATGTAACTCGGACGGATTTTACATGCAAAATAAATGAAATAAAATTCATAAGTAACAAATCACCTCCTTCATAGAGGAAACAATAAACAATAAATATATAAATAAATAAATAAATAAATAAAAGAAACCATAACTATTGCTTCAAGTGTCAAACATTTAAAAGAGAACAATATAACCAAAGCATAATACCAACCTTGACATAAAATAATTTTCAATTTATTATGGGAAATCATTACCTACAGGGAAGTTTGACAATAATAGCAATTAAACATTAGTATTAGTTAAAATCAAGACCTAAGCAGTTAGCCAATTGGATAATTGATAAATGATGAAAAAGGCATAACTAAGCAATTTAAAGTTAGTCAAAGCAAGCCAAGTATATAGATTATTCAATAGGCAACTCATGCAGACCTCAAAATTGGATAAACTCCATCACTTCAAGGACTCCGTCAAAGCTATTACTAACTAATATTACTTATTTTAGGCATACAAATTTGAAACAAATTCAAAGTCATCACATATACTCACGGCCGAATAGAAAATTAACAAGACATGCATTAATATTCAAAACCGGAAGTAGTATGGCAAAGGAAAGGGTGACGAGGGAGGTCATAACCGACAAATAAGACAAAGATCAATATACGATATCATGCTCCCGAGACTCCCTAGGTAGAGATTAACTACAATCAAGCTTAGACAAAAGACACATAACAACAAAAAAATAGAGCGATTGATAACAGGAAGGGGCAGAAAGGTAACTACATTTTTGGAATATGAAACTAGCAGCAACACCTAACACCACAAAGTGTCCAAAGCTAAGATACAGGGACCCCATGATTCAATTGAAGATAGTAAATTGTTAGCAAGTGTCATCTTCTAAAAAAAAACTCATGCTATTCACATCCATGCTTATTAAGACAACAAAATTTGGTCTCATCTCATATACACGAATCATATCTGGAGTGAGCGGAAGATGAAACACACCGCAATTTTTCAAGATATACTAAAGCAAGATGAATAATTCTTGGCAGCCACAAAAGGAAAACATATGTCTCATACATTAACTTAACAATAACATACAACCAGCAAACAACTAAGACAACTTTCATCATCAGAATGCGGCTCTAAATTAGAAAAAAAATCAGAGAATATAGTGAAAGAATGTAACCATTCGAAATGCAGTGAACTAAAACGATGAGCAGGGGCAATGGCCAGCTTTCACCACTGAAGACCGAACAGTGAACAACAAAACTTTAACTAAAATCTCTGTTCCAGCTAAACATAGAGCGAGTGTTGGTAACGACATAGAGCGGAAATTTTTGGATTCGGGTTAATTACTTTCCAAGCCTCAGTACGTATTTTTGAATATTTTGTTGAGACCCCCTGATGTAGTGAAGAAGAGACATTATATAGATGGATGATTAGGTCACGAAATTTTTGGGGGAAATTCCGTTGAGGAAATGGATGGACTTTTATAAAAAAAAAAAACCCCAGAAGGATATGGTGCCAACTCAAAAGGGTATGAACTTGGTACAATTTTCCTAAACGGATTCAAAGGGAGTGTCGTCCGATTCGAGCAAAAGACAATGGAGCAAGGGGATTACTTCACCTGGCCTGTTCACGTACGGAGGATGAGGTAGAGAGGGAGAAAAATGACACAGTTGCATCTGTTCTCGTAAGTGAACTCGATTGATTCAGGCTTCTTCACGCATGAAGAGGAAGAGATCGAATACGGGTCGAACGGCTGCTATTGTTGGTTCTTCTGGTATTATATGTTCTTTCTGGTCTTCCTTTTGCTGAATGAGGAGATGGAATTTGGGCCGGGTGGGAATGGTGGGTCTAGGATTTCTAGGTATTTATTGCTGATTGAAGAGAATAATCTGGGCCTGGGAATATTGAATTAAAATAATGGAGAAGGATATAGGTTGAGCTGCTGGAGATTTGAATGATTTGCACAACATGGGGTCTTAGAATTAATATATTAGCCAACTTAGTCTCCTGGTGAATTCCAACGGACATAATTTAAATAAGATGAATTAATATAAATTAATTAATAGACTTCTCAATTTTAACGAAATTTTTTAATCGACTTAATTATAAAATAACTAATCCAAAACGTAAACTATTGTATAACCAAATTAATTAGTAAAATATTTAAACAAAATAAAATATTTTTGAGATGATTTTTGAATTATAAAAAAATATAGTAATTATATACATAATCATGTAACTCATATATATTATGCAAGAATTATAAAAAGAGATGAGATTAATTTAAAGTAATTTTAAAATGTTTTGAACTTTATGAAAAATCTAATTATTTTAAATCGTTTGGGATTAAGAAGTTTGTAACTGATTCTTATCAGGGAGGGTCAAAAATGGGTGTAAACAGGCACTTGTTGCGGTGTCAGAGAGTTGGTGCCTTGGTGAGAGGCAAAACAGTAGAGGTATTTGCGCGTGTTGAATTAGTGTCTAGTGTGGTTTCACTGTGCTTTCAATGCATTTTTCCTAAGAGTTATGTGTGTGTAGAGCCTTTTTGTTGTTGTTTTAACATGTTTTTTGTGTTTGTTTTGCAGGAAAAATGTCCAAGATTAAAATGCACAAGACAACTTGAAAAAAATGCAGAAGATGACCTAAGAAGGACATCGACGGCCCATAAGTGGTGACCGTCGATGTGCAGTTCATGATAAGGGTAAAGATCAGCGAAATCTGACCAAGTGTGGAACCACGAGCTCCAAATATTGTCGGACTGTCCTAGTGAACCGTCCATTTGTTCATAAAAGGCTCCAGTACCTGGTTTCTCAAGATTCTAAGTATGGAACAATGGAGGAGCCCGTCGATGAGTCAACAGACGGTACTGCAGGTCCGTTTTTTGATTCAGAGAAGATGCTAAGCCGATGAAGAAATATAATTCTAATTCTGGAACAAGGGACACAGTCGACGGATCGTCGTCCCATCGACGGTCTGTCAGTGGGGTCGTCGATCAATGCCGCATTTTTTGAAAATGTTTCCTTATTTTATTTTCTTTTATTTAGGACAATATTTTCTATAAATAGGGGTTAAGACCTTGTTTTTAGGGTTAGATACTCCTAGTATTGTTTTACTCTTTTTTGGAGATTGGTTTTTGCAAACTTTAGCAATCAATCAATTTTTGGATTTCGTTTGGAGTTTCATCTTGTGATTTCAAGTTAATTATCTAGGTTTCTTTGTATTGTTAAAATAAGTTTATGATTTCTTATTTAAAAACTATGAATAGTGATCTTGCTTGCATGGGTAACTAAATCCATAACTAGGGTTGTGGAAACCATGGGTAATTAACAAAGTAAACCTAGCAAATAAGCTCTTGCATGTATTTATATTTCTTTCATTTAGAAGTGCTTTTTAACAAGTGCACGCGTTAGAACTAGTCTTGTTGCTTCTTGCCGGACCAAGAAGGTAGTAATAGGAAAGGAATTATCAGCATAGATTTAGTCAGATACTATTTATAGGCTAGTGTCGATTAGTGAAAAGTAATAACTAAGTCATGCATCGATTATGATATGCAATATGAGGTAAAGGTACGATTAGTAGCTTATACATACGTAGCCGGACCAAGGTACGGGGTGAAATTCTCTAAATGCCTGACCAAGGATTTAGACATAAAAAACTTACCGCTTTACATGCAAACACTAGGGAAGAATTGCTATTGCTAGAAATATGTCGTTATTAACCTATGGGGAACACATATACCTAAGTTAGTCTCACAACTTGATAATAGAAGATTTACTTTTGCTTTCTTAGCTTAGAATTGTTTAAGAAACTTGTTTCACAAAATCCCCTCATTTTATTACTTGTTTTCGAAAAGACCTTAACTAAATAGACTTAATTGTACATTGAAGTTAAGTCCAAACCATTTTTCTCATGGGATCGACCCTAACCTTCTAGTTGAGTTCTCTACTTGATTATGACCGCTTATACTTCTTTAGGGAGGTGTAATTTGAGCGTATCAATAACCTTCGGGTATTTCCAAGTCAGGGTACATGCAAAGGTCATTCTGAGATGGACTCTTTCATGACATTCATTTCTTCTTCACATTTTCCTTCTCTCACCCTCCACTTCTTCTCCATCTCTTCATAGTGATCCAGCTCTGGTTGAATGGGAAATCTAGGACATGGTTCAGGGATTGTGTAGGCTGGTGGAGTTTGGAATGTTACAGAAGGGTATGTCGGCTAGCTAGGCAAAACACGTAGATAATTGGAGACTAGGGGTGGGATTTGGTAGGTTGGTGTTAAGTTTTGGGAGTGATTAGTGTTAGGTGCTTGGTTCTGATTTGGTAGTGGTGGTGGTCTTTGGTAGGAAGTGTTTGCGTAAGAAGCGTTAGATACAGTTAAGTCGATGGTATGAGGAATTAGGAGTGGAAGTTATGGGTCCTGTGGAGTGGGGGGAAATAGTTGGGTAATGGAGAACTTAATGATCGAAAGAAGGAGGAGGTCTTCTAGTTTGGAGGGGTGGTTCATTTGATGCAATAACCAATTTGACCAGATATTTAGTTTGTTGAAGCTCCTGTATGTCTGCAATTCGTTGCATTAACTGAGAGATCAACTCACTTTGATCAGTGAGTTCAACATTTATGCTGGTCACATCCATAATTCCCGTTTCTTCAGAAGTACAAATCATTTTGCTTTTGCCTTTATCTAAAGAATGATCATGGAAGGATGGTATGATTGCTTTAGATCTTGTAAAGTAGGAATGGCGGGGTAGTTTGATTTCAACACAGACCAGTTTTTACCTATAGAGAAGAACATCTTAAGAGACATATATGTTAGTTTTTGCTTCGAGAAGATTAATGAACGGAAGGTTTTGAACGAAAATAAATCTTTCGGTGTCTGAATTGGGAATGTCGACTTGCATAAAACTCTGTTAATTTCTTCCACTCATATGCTTTGTTGGTAAAACTTTTCAGAATCTTTCACTAATAAGGTAGGATAAAAATTGAAATGACAGGGACCGAGCCTTAAGTAGGCTGTTTACGTTTTCAACCAAGGAAATCAAGCTCGACGTAGTTCGATTTATATAAGATAACTTAAACATAATCTCCTTGAAATTGACAGAGAGACTAGGCTCAAAAAGAGTTTCCTACGTGCCGGCTATAAGCTCAAGTCTCGCATAGTTCTTGATTACAATTAAATTTAAAAACAAACTGACGAACATGAGAGATGCGTTACATGAACCTAAGTCTACCCCAAACTCCTTTCTTTCCTTTTCAATCGTAGGGTGACGATTCAGTTCTCTCATCATCTGAACCTTCTTTTGTTTTCCTTTTTCCCCTCATCGAAGAAGCATTCCCAAAATTTAGCTTCTTAATGTCCTGTTCAATTTCAGGGATCCTTGCAATCGCTTTAGTTATATTAATGATCTCTTGATTGATTTTGGCAATTTTTCTTTTCACTACGGCTGCTTCCATGTCAACCTCAATAATTCTCTCATGTAGCATCCATTCAGTTTGGTCCAATATTGCAAGTCTCCTTTTGGCTGCGACTATCCTCTCTTTAGTCTTGATAAATGTATTGAACATTGACTCTTTAGTTTCTCCACTACTAACAAAAGCAACGGGCGGAATTGGTGTGTTAATGCCTTTACCAAACATTCTAGCAAATCGACTTTCATGTGATGAATGAATAAAGATTTAGGAGATTTTTGGAGTATAGGATTAATATATTTTTGAGAAACTTGAACGACACTTCAAGAATAATTTGGAGGGACTTTGTTGTTGTGAATTTTAACATATTCTTAGAGTGCTCTAAAAACAAGAATGGATTAATTTTTCTTTAGACAAAATGACACATCACAACATATAGAAATTAATCAAAAAACCCACGAACAATTTATATCGCGCCCTAGATTTGTAACATTTTTATGCAAAAGGTAGGCCTAAAGATCTAACACAACGTGATTATGATAGATTGATCCAAGCCATTAATTTGTGACAACTTCAGTTTGGGAAACAAAAACCAAATATTCATTAAATACCAATAAAATGGTACAACAAAGAGAGAATAAACTAAAAAGACACAAAATAGAGACAATTCTAAGGCTAGGCCTAAATGTTGTTATCAATCACGCTGGTGGAGGAAGTGACGATGACGCTCCCATGTTGCTAGGACTTGCTCCCGCATTATCCAAATATTGCTTTATCGCTTCCATTTGAACCCACATTTCACGAGTGACCACTTTGGTACCAAGATGAGAATGCCATACCCAGATTGTCGTCCCAACATCCTCCAAACCTTGTTCGCCTTCTGGACTCGTGATATGGCGATCTTCATAAAACCCACACCTAATATTCTGGAATTTCTCTTTCTGGCTCATTTCCTTTATCCATCGCGAGAATATTGTTCCAATCATGAAAAATCTATCTGGCTCTAGGGACTTTGAAGTTTGGTCCGAAGGATATTTTAGAAACCATCATGTTTGCTCAAAAAGGGATTTGTTGTGCTCGACCAAACTATTGAAGTACGTGCACTAGAGCATATGGTTGTATACCTATCAACCTACTAATCTTGATAAAGTAGAACCTCCTGCATCTGATATAGTCCAGGAAACGTGAGAATAATCGATATTTCCACTAAATTTGGTTACTGGTGAGGGAGGCCAGATATCCATACAAGTCATCAGTAAAAACCGGAGATACAAACGTTCCAATTCTATCGTAAAAAATGTCAATATGATTTACGTTACTAAAGCATATGTAATCCAAATTTTAAGCTGGTGAAAATGTTCCATGTCCCACATTTGTAAAAGAAGGTTGCAACCTTCAAAGAAGTTTGTTTCCCTCTCTTGTATTTCCCAAGAGCTCAAAATATTTCTGCTAAAATCATGGGACTAGAGTGCGCTCTTCACCATTAACACCTTCAAAAAGTATATGAGCCACAGAACATATGCACGTGCTAATATGACCATGTTCTCGTGGAAATATTAAAGTCCGTAGTAAAGCCATAACAAATGTGATAGGATGTCTAGCTTGCTAATGAACAAGAGTGCAAGAGAATTCTTCCCTGAACACTTTGTAACTATCCGACCATCCAGACCTTTCATATAAGTAATCTAGAAAAACTCAATTATGTTCGAACCATCAAAGTTTCTTTTCATTTTTCAGTCCTAAGTAGCGAAGGAATTTCTTCCAAGATTTATGATGTA
Organism: Solanum pennellii; assembly: GCF_001406875.1. Classification (NCBI taxonomy): domain Eukaryota; kingdom Viridiplantae; phylum Streptophyta; class Magnoliopsida; order Solanales; family Solanaceae; genus Solanum; species Solanum pennellii. The sequence continues at coordinate 28,948,249 of NC_028640.1, forward strand.
CCGTGGTTTCACGGTATTTTTAATGTTTTTTCCTTAAGTTTAGTGTGTCCAAAAGCCTTTTTGTATTGATTTTTATGTAAGTTTCTCCTTATTTGCAGGAAATCTATCCAAAGATGAACGCGGAAGTTTTTTAGCGAAAAATGTAGAAGAGACCACCTACAGAGCTTATGACGGTCCGTCGAGTCTATGACGGTCCGTAGGTGGCATCGTAGTAATGAGAGAAGCTGCTGAAGGAAGATAGGAAAGTTTGGCCTAGTGTGTGATTACGGAACTCCATGACGGACCGTCATAGCCACGACGGTCCGTCCTGCTAGTTCGTCGCAATGATCAGAGAGTAGTCTCAGTACCCAAATTTCAAGAAATTGAAGTATTATGAACTGGAGACCCTCGAAAGACCGTCGTTCTTGAAACGGTCTGTTATACCTGTTCGTTAAGGGTAATGAAGAAAGCACCAGAAGAGTTTGTGAAGTATGGGACGACGGAGGCCATGACGGCCCGTCGTGACCACTACAGTCCGTCACGAGTTCCGTCGACTCAGACGCGTTTGGATAGATTTTCAGTAATTAGAATCCTTCTTTTATTAGGTTTTGGTTTTTATTATAAATAGTTCGAAAAATCTCGTTTTGGGGGGAGACTTTTCGAGTAAGACTTTTCGATAATTTTTAGTTCTCTTGTTCAAGTATTGAAGAATTAATTTCAGTAATTGATACACTTTTTCTGGAATTGATCGGTGGTATTTTTGTTGATTAATCAAGTTAATTTCTGGATTTTATTATTTCTCATTAAAGTAAGTGCATGAATTCTTATATTAAATATATGAATAGTGTGATCATGACCATGGGTAACTAAACTCCTAACTAGGGTTGTGGGAACCATGGGTGAATAATGAGGTAAAATCTAATTAGAATAGAAATTCAAGAATAGTGTCTGACATGTATTGATAATTCTTTCATTTAGAAGTCTTTTTAACGGATGGACAACGTTAGAACTCGCCTTAATGATATTTGCCGGACCAAGGAGGTAGATAATAGGAAAAGAATTATCAACATAGATTTAGTGTACACTGTCTAATAGGCTAGTGTCGGTTGGTACGAGGTAATAACTTAGTCAAATATCGAATACAATGCTTAATATGAGGTAAAGGTAAGGGTTAGTATAGCAACACACGTAGCCGGATTAAGGTGCGGAGTGAAATTTTTTAGATGCCGGACCAAGAATTTAGAGATACATAACTTATCACTTTGCATGCAAGATACTAGGAAAGAATTGTAATAGTTAGAATTATAAAGTTAGATATCTGTGGGGAACACTTAAGCCCTAGTTACTTTTATTAATTGATTAAGCTCCGAGATTTTAATTTGTTAGTGTTTACTTTTATTTAATTAATTATTTTCATTAATTTAGAAATAAAACCCCCCTTTTTTGTCTTTTTTTTTCTAAGAAAATAGTTGACTAAATAATAGTAATAATAAATAAAGTTAAGTCTGAACAATTTTCCTCGTGGATCGACCCCAACGTCATTAATTGGGTTGCTTACTTGATACGACTGCTTTACTTCTTATTTGAGAAGTACGTTTGAGCGTATCAAATTTTGGCGCCGCTGCCGGGGAAAGTAGCTTTTAGATTAACTTAAACTTATTACTAAAGTTTAGTCAATATTTTCTTTGTTTTACTTTTCTATTGATTTTTATTCTTGTAGATTTAGCTTCCTTGTATACCAAATACACTGAGAGGAAGAGAACCTTTGCTTCTCCACGACCACGAATTAGAGCGTACACTATACACTATGAATCGGAACTTGGTTATTAACGATGATGATCTAGACTAGAACATCCCAACTCCAATTGATGCTCATGGTCAATTATTACCCGATGATCCTGGTGAAAATCAACAAAGGGAACAAAATACAGCTCAACGTCCTCAAGAATACTAGAGAGGTTATGATAATATTGCAGACTCTGATGGGTCACTTGTCTTGCCCCCTCTACCACAAGGCCACACCTATGTTGTAACTAGTAGTCTGATGCAAATGTTCACTGTTAAAGGTTTGTTTTCAGGGCTACCTTCTGAGGACCCACATGACCACATAGCTAAGGTAAGGGCACCGTGTAAGAGTTGTGTAGAAAGGCCTTATTTGAATTTGGATGTAATAGGGATAAGAGTATTTCCTCTCTCACTGACGAATTAGGCTGCTATTTGGTTCACTGAGCTCCCTTATAACTCAATTTTCACTTGAAACCAACTAAGGGACGTTTTATTAGCACGTTATTACCAGATCTCCAAGAAACTATATCACAAAGACAGTGAACAACTTTGTGGCACTACCAGGAGAGTCAGTTAGCAGTTTTTGGGATAGATTCACTTCATTGTTGAGAAGTGTCCCCAATCACCGCATAGATGATGAGTCACCGAAGGAATACTTCTATCGTGTACAGGATGATATAATAAAGCGGTATTGAATACTGTAGAGGGTTGTTCTTATGGGGAGTGTCCTTATGTCGAGATTGCCAAAAGGTTAGAGAAAATCTCCCGCAATAATAAAGCTTGGAGAACTAGGAAGTCAGATACTGGAATAAATACCTTCGTAGTGCAATCCACACACAACCCAGCCACAGATGAGATTCGTGAAGAGATGACTCAGATGAGAACTGAGCTTGGGTTGGTATTAAAACATATCAATGGTTGCAAAAAAGATAAATGCAGTGAACTACTTGCCTAAACCACCACCACCAAATGATGAATATTATGAGGAGGAGGATTCCTATGCGGTAAATGAGCAGACGGGGGGTTTCTGACCGAATGCCCAAGGCTCAAATCAGGAGAATTGGCGCCAAGGTCAAGGAAACAAAGGTCGGAACTATGGTAACTATAACCGTGAGGGTAATTATGTCCGAGATGGAAATTACAACCGCGACAACAACTTCAATAGGGGTAACTATGGTAACAAAAATGATAGGAATGAGCCCTATGTTCCTCCTCAAAATCGTGAAGTTGCTCCTAGGGATGGTGGAGGTAGTATGGCGCGATTTGAGGATATGTTGCACAAAATGATGAGGAGGTTCGATGCTAGTGATGAGCACATTAAAGAGTTAAGGAGTGATTTAGCGAGTATTGGGCAGAAAGTCGATTCACACGCAATATCGATTAAGCAGCTTGACTTGCAAATGGCCCAATTATCTGCGACTGTGTACACACGGCAATCGGGCACTCTTCCTAGCAACATTGTCCAAACTCTGAAAAATGATGGACACTGTATGACAATTACTACTCGGGGTGGTAAGCAAACCATTGACCCACCTATGCCCTCTAATGAGGAAAAGGTGATAAAAGATAATGATAAAGTGGTAAAGGTTAGTGGTGAGGTAGAAGATAACACTGGAAAAGATGCTGAAGTGCCTAAAAAGGTAACTCCCATGCCTAGACCACCACCCGCCTTTCCTCAAAGATTAGTGAAAAAGACCGAGACTGGTAAATATCGGCGTTTTATAACAATGTTGAAGCGGCTTTCTATCAATGTCCCTTTGGTAGAAGCTCTACAACAAATGCCCGGATATGCCAAGTTTATGAAAGATCTGGTTAAAAAGAAAACATCAGTCACTTTTGAGGATGATGATAGAATGCAGCATTGTAGTGCTATTGCTACAAGATCTCTAGTACAAAATAAAGAAGATCCGGGTGCGTTCAAATAATCCTTGTACAATCCGGTTATTACATTTTGCGAAAGCATTATGTGATCTGGGGGCAAGAATAAATCTCATGCCCCTCTCGATTTACAAGAAGTTTGGTTTGGGTGATCCAAGGCCCACTGCGATGCGACTACTGATGGTCGATCGAACAGTAAAAAGGCCTATAGGGATACTCCACGATGTGCTAGTAAAAGTGGAGTCTTTCATATTTCCAGCAAATTTTGTTATTATTGATTGTGAAGTCGATTTTGAAGTGCCTATCATTCTTGGGAGGCCATTCCTTGCTACGGGTAGAGCCTTAGTTGATATTGAAAAGGGCAGATGAAATTTCGGTTGAAAAATGAAGAAGTGACCTTCAACATTTGTACGTCCATGAGGCAGAGTGGTGAGCTCCAATCGGTATCTGATATATCCTACAAAGTTGGTAAGTCATGCGAGACACAAATAGAAGAACGTCTAAGTGTAGAAGCATTAGCGGCAGTGTCAATGAATTTTGATAACGATTGCATTGAAGAGTATGGGTAATTAGTCGCAGCTCTTGATCGTGGTGATGTTCGATTTAAACCGAAGAAATATGAGTTAGACATGAAGAATCGCGAGTCTGCATCCGCGAAACCATCTATAGAGGAGGCACCAAAGTTAGAACTAAAAGATCCCCACCTCATCTCAGGTATGAATTCTTAGGAAATGGTGACACTTTGCCGGTAATCATTGCATCAGACCTGAATGAACAACAAGTTGAGAGTTTGGTGAAAGTGCTAAAAAGGTTCAAAAGAGCTACTACGTGGAATGTTGCAGACATTATTGTGATCCCTCCTGGTATTTGTTCTCATAAAATCCAACTCATAGACGATCATAAGCAAAGTATTGAGCATTAGAGACGCTTAAATCAACCTATACAAGAGGTCGTGAAGAAGGAAATCATTAAACAGTTGGATGCCGGAGTAATATATCCGATCGCCGATCGTAGTTAGGTATGCCCTGTTAAGTGTGTACCTAAGAAAAGGGGAATGACTGTGGTCCCCAATGAGAAAAATGAACTTGTTCCAATGAGATCAGTTATTGGATGGAGGGTGTGTTTGGATTACCGTAAAATAACAGAAAACCAAATGAATTAATACTATATTGATCCAAATGATTTGAGCCTAAAAACAGATCTTTCTTTTTCACCCCAACTGATCTTCTCTGGGAAAAATGTGTTGGTCCTGTTCCCTCCTTGGACATGTGTATATCAGTTTATGCCAAAAGCATAAGTTGAGAGTGGATAATGCAGAAAACAACCTTGTCGTGGCCCTTACCCAACCGTGGGTATTGTGAACCTTGACTCATGGAAAAGTCATGAGTTGAGGGTGGCTGTTATAAGGAATACTCTGGAAAGTGGGGTTGAAAGAATGAAGAGAAAGAAAGAACAAAATAGAAGTGATTAAAAAAAAAGGAAAGTCACTTACATATAAGTATAAGAAAGGGAAAACAGCAAGATAAAAAGAAAATTGAGAAATTGGACGAAATAAAACGATAAAAAGGTGGTACGTTTAGCCGATATGTCAAGGAGGTCAACAAGTCACTAAATTATATCTAAATATACCCTACCTGACCCTGAGCCTGTGTTACAAGCTAAGAAATTCCTATCGTGATCCTAAGCATTGTATGACGAACTTAAAGCAGTGGAAATAAGGGCAAGCTTATGGCAATATGTATTAATGAGATGTGAATTTGTTCTGAGAGTTAGTGTTGAAAAGTAATCCTTATACTCAAACTGAAATCATTGTGTGAAAAATGAGGATGTTGTTTTGAAGTGAGGACACTAGTTGCAATACCGGAAATATTAGCACCTCGGTGAGAAATTGAAGAGGATATGTGTCTGTGCGTGGTGAGTCTGTGTCATGGTCTGGTTCCACATAATTCAAGCCTAATAGTGATAACATGCATAAAAATGACGAGAATGATCGAGATTGATAGCCAAATGATTGCGAAAACTAAAATATGGATACTCTTGTACAAAGATTTTGTAGTGAGTCATAGTGCATCGCTTGAGGACAAACAAAGAATTTAAGTTGAGGGTGTTGATGTACCGTGGTTTCACGGTATTTTTAATGTTTTTTCCTTAAGTTTAGTGTGTGTCCAAAATCCTTTTTGTATTGACTTTTAGGTAAGTTTCTCCTTATTTGCAGGACATCTGTCCAAAGATGAACGTGGAAGTTTTTGAGCGCAAAATGTAGAATAGACCACCTACAGAGCTTATGACGGTCCGTCGAGTCTGTGACGGTCCGTAGGTGGCATCGTAGTGAGAAGAGAAGCGGCTGAAGGAAGACAGGGAAGTCTGACCTAGTGTGGGATTACGGAAGTCCATGACGGACCGTCATAGCCACAACTGCCCGTCCTGCTGATTTGTCGTAATGATCAGAGAGTAGTCCCATAACCCAAGTTCCAAGAAGTTAAAGTATTATGAAACGGAGACCCTCGACGGACCGTCGTGCTTGGAACGGTCCGTCATACCTGTTCGTTGAGGGAAATCAAGAAAGCAGCATAAGAATTTGTGAAGTATGGGACGACGGAGGCCATGACGGCCCGTCATGACCACTACAGTCTGTCACGAGGTCCGTCGACTCAGACGCGTTTGGATAGATTTTCAGGAATTAGAATCCTTTTTTATTAGGTTTTTGTTTATATTATAAATAGTTCGAAAAACCTCATTTTGGGGGGAGACTTTTCGAGTAAGATTTTTCGATAATTTTTAGTTCTCTTGTTCTAGTTAATTATTTTTATTAATTTAGAAATAAAAACCCCTTTTTTTTCTTTTGTTTTCTAAGGAAATAGTTGACTAAATAATAGTAATAATAGAATAAAGTTAAGTCTAAAATATTGTCCTCGTGGGATCGATCCCAACCTCATTAGTTGGGTTCTTTACATGATACGACCGCTTTACTTCTTATTGAGAAGTAAGTTTGAGCGTATCAATTGACTGTAAGGAATAATTTGACCTTTTCCTCGATACTACTGGTGAAATAATAGATTTCCTCCAATGTAGGTGTTAGTTCAAATTCTTTGAACGTGAACACAACACGGTCTAGATCCCAAAAACACAATCAATGCTCTAATCACATGTTTTTCTGGGTTAACCTTGAATAGCATATGGAGACACCCCAACCTTCTTGTAATTGCTAGTTTTTCACTTGGAGTAAAATTTTCCAACCAGGTATCCAATTTGTATGGAAAACCCTTGACCATCCTAATTTTGAGAACTTGGGGGACTGAATCCATCCTACAGATCAAAATAAAATGAACATATAATTTCCAAAATTACTATGTCAAATTTAGTATTTGATTCGGCTATCATAATCACATTGCAGAAAACATGCTCGTCGGTCATTGGGTCGCGAAATTTCAACATAAGGGTGGACTTCTTAAATGTTGAATCGATAACCAGGATTGATCCACATAAGGTATGTGCATGCATGACTTAAATTGAGGTGAGCTTTAACTCTATCTTATGTTTTCTAAGATTTGGCTTTCTAGACACAAGGTACCTGGGTGGACAACTCGAGTGAGGAGGCTACGCGGTCACACGGAAAAAAGATACGAACACCCCGCACATAAGTCAACTCCTAACTTTGGTAATTTTGAAAGAAGTTTGCGAGTGTGCAAAGAACGCCTCACGTGTATGTGTGATAGTGTGACTTTCCAAGAAGTGGAGAAATATGAACGGAATGACAGTTTATAAAGCAGTAATAAATAAATAATTTATATAAAGAAGTAAAAACAAACAATTTGTATCACATAAGCATGATAAACAAAGCATTAGATATGTATAATAACACAAGCAAATAATATGATACAAACAAATGCTAAAAATTTGAATAATCAACCTAAGTCTATTATGGTTAGAACCTACTAAATCACCAGTAGAGTCGTTATTTCTGTTATGCCGTAATTTTACTTTCTTAAGCAAAATCACTTTTGAAATGTTGTAAATATAAAACAATTTAAGAAAAATACTTAGAAGAGAGTCACCACTTAATTTTTTAAAAAAAAATTAAGCAAACTTATTTAAAAAAGATTTTAACATATTAAATCTTTATAAATTTGGAGAACATGAGTAAGAGGTTCTTATTTACGCTTTAAGAAGGTTTTTAAGGCATTTGAAGTGTCCACTAACACGCGGTTATCCTATGACTTAGATTAAATATATTTTAACATGAAAATATATTAATTTAAAATATTTTATTGACTGGAGAAAATAATTAAATAAATGACCCATTTATTTATTTTATTATTCCAATATTTTTAGAGAAAGGGATGTAAAATTATACATTCTAATTTTATTTTAAGTCATTAGCTTTTAACAAGAACTAGGTTAACTAAAATTTATTTGAAACATATTTTAAAATTACAATCTAAACCAAATCGGTCAATTAACACATGTAAACTATTTTTCTTTAATCGAAAAAAAAGTTTTGACTAAATTATTCAATTAAAGTATATGAATTGATAAAAAAAATGAAATTTTACTACACTAAACTAACATAAAGAATATAGTTCATCTTTTGGGGATTTGATTAAGTTAAAACCAATACAAACAAAGCCAAAGTTAATAAAAACAAACAATAAATGATCACAATTAAATAATTTAGGAGAATTAAGGAGAAACTGAACTTAGATCCTTCGTGGGCCAAAATCATTGTTGATTTTGAGCACTTGGCTCAATTCCCCTTTTGTATACATCTGATGTATATCGGCGTATATCAAGTGTATACAAACTCATTTTTCTACCTTCAAACCTGTAGCAGTTCCATGTTAATGTGTTTCAGCTTTCCTTTACTTTGCATTAGTTTCCAAAATTTGAAAATATTGACTAAAATAAGCAAACACCCCGGAAGGAACCAAAGAAGAGGATAAGTTAAGCACGTGTTGAAGCTACACTCAAATCCCATAAGTAATAATATTCTAACAAACCAAACAGAGAAGTGAATACAGTAGGCAAATGATCAATCAAAACTGAAAAGTAACTCATGCTAAACATGACGTAAATCATGCTCTATGTCTCATAACTCACATAATAAAAGCATATATTTGGTTAGAAATGAAAAAGACATTCATAAGCAAGAAAGGATATTCTAGCTTTGAAAGTTTTTATGTATGCTTGACTAACCTCAAGTTCCAACACCAAGAACAAGTGACATAAAAGTTATCACACTCGAGAAAAACTTCATCTTCTCAATTATTATGTAGATCAATGAAACACACGTTATATAACTTCACTTATAGAAAGAGGACTACAACAGACATACCCGAAGTATTGGTTAGGAAATCTTGTGGCTTTTATGTGATAAAAAACACACTGTTTATTGCAAGACCAGAAGACTTTAACACGAAAACACGAAACAACCTTACTAAAGAGATTCTTAGGGTTACCAAGAAGAGATAAATTAGAAATCCTACTCAAAACGACAAGATAAATTTTGGACGGCTATACAACTCAAAACAGTCACAAAATCAAAGATGAACTACAACCTAATATTCATATTTAAGCTAAATAGAATCAGACTTTAAACTCAACCGAAATAGAAACACAAGCTGAAATTAGAGAAACTAAACAGTAAACAAAATACGAGCTTTCCAGAATGCAACATATTAACATGGACATCACCAATGCAACATATTAACATGGACATCACCAACACTTAGTAATAAAGAGAAAAACAAATCAGGCTAAACCTTCCACAAAATCAGATTGTAGAACATAAAATAATTGAAATTTTACTCCCAAAAAAAGCATGGGAGATCGAATCCAAAGAAAACAACAATTGTAAATAACTAATAGTCCAGTTACAATTATATAAGAGACTTTTACAATGGGAAATAGAGGGATAAAGTTGTTGCACATCAAAAGAAAAAACCCACTGGATAATTTAAAAAAAAATCAAGATGCTAAAAAAAACAAATCTAAGAAAAAAGTCATCATTTTCAGTCTAGGACTTAAGAAATAAAGCATATCTTAAACCTTAATGTAAATAGTAAATAATTCATCAAATGACGAACATGCTTAAAGTTTCCTAGTGGCAACAACAACAGCCTCATACAATTTATTGTAGATAAGTAAATAATATAAATAATTCACTATACTGAAAGAACTAAATCATCAGACAAGGACAATACTAAAATAACAAATCAAACTAAACTCAATCTTCAAATGAAGCAAGTAGCATATCTACGAGCAAAGCAAACAACAAATTCAACTAAGCAAATAAACTGATTTACCTTTCCCAGAGCAGCGATTAAGACAACGAGCTTGAATGAGCTATTTGACCAGCGCACAAGGAAATCCGAGATTCAAAACAACTAACCCAAAAACTCTAGTTACAAAATACTATTATACTATAATTCAATCTCCAAAAAATATATTGTGAACTACTTTTTCAAATATGACCTCAAAATCCATTTTTTTTCTCCCTCTCACTAATTACTTAAGACACAGGGCTATTAATATGGAAAGATGAGATGATTTGGGGGAGGTGGGCAAAATCATTAATCAAAATTTTATATAGAAGAGATATTGAAGACTTCTAAAAAAAAAAAAGGACAACAATTTGATCGATTAGGTTGCTAGGTTATGGGTTTGCATAGTAGTTGGAAGAGTGTACTGATTTCGCGTGATTTTCTACTGCTGCCCATGATTTCCACTGCAATGAAGTAAAAACAGGGTCGATGTTCGCAGCACGTTGGGAGGAAGCAGAGTGGGGTCGGTCGGGTTTAAGATTGTATTGTTGTATGTATTGCTGATCAATATAATCTTGGGATGAAGTTTGGAGGAAGATGGTTGGCTCGAAGTATTTGAAAGATGAGCTGGGTCAGCTGGAAGTGAATATGAAAGGGAAAATGGGCTGCTGATTTGACGAGTGAGTGGGTCAAAAACTTTGAAATGATCAATTGAATTTCACTATAGCCAATCAAAATTAATAACTTAAGTCGAATTAACTAAATTAGTAAATTCGACTAATGATTAAATGGGATGAATTTAATATAACTAATCGATGAACTTCTTAATCTTAACAAAATAAAATAATTAACTCAATTATAAACTATTAAGTCAAAAAATATATATTATTAATATTTAATTAAAAAAATCTTTTTGAGATGATTTTCAAATATTCATGAAATGTAGTAAATATATATACAAAATTATTAGAATATACAGAATATCTTTAAAATTATAAAACGACGAAATGACTAAAAATGGCTTGTAAAATATTTTAAATTTTATAAAGTTGATTATTCAAATCGTAGAAAATTTAAGCAGCTCTATAATTAATTTATATAGTGGAAGACCAAAATTGGGTCTCAACAATCCTTACAATCATCAATCCACTTAATGCATTTACAAAGGCATTTTCTTTCTAACTAACTGTCCACTTATCAACTTCTAATTGGAAACTTAACAACAACCTTCTCGACTAATGAATCTATACACAGCTATCAACTAACTATTCCTTCATTTCTACATTCCCTCTAAAATGTTTTTCATTCCTAACTTGACCAGTAATTCAACATGTTGTTGACGACCCAAAGCTTTGGTAAACACATTTGTTGGTTGTTCCTTGCTTGCAACATAATTAGTTCTTTAATTTCCTACAATTTTCCCTTATAAAATTACAGTCAATCTTAGTGTGCTTTGTTCTTTAATCATATATGAGACTGACTGCTATTTATAATGCAACTTTATTATCAAAATATAGATCAATTGGAAATTGCACCTTCACCTATCCTTTTAACAAAGTCAACTCAACTATTGTTTGAGCTATGGACCTATATTCTTCCTCAATAGAACTTCTAGAGATAGTGTTTTGTTTCTTAGCTTTCCAATATATGAGAGATGTTCCCAATTTGATACAAAAATCGGAGACAGACCTTATAAACATAGGACAAGAAGCCTAGTAAGAGTCACAATATGCTTCTATCTTATCATTCCCTTTACTAGACATTAAGAGACCAAGCGCAGGCTGCCTCTTGATATACTTCACCACATGCAAAACAGCTACATCATTATTAGATCATGATATTAACCCGTATATATCTTATTAGTTTTGAAATGTAGATGGCGTTGGTACAATCTAAATCAAGCACATGAAAAAATCTCGACTGTCATAATTATCTATATGTTTTTATCAACAATGAAAATACTCAATTATCCAAATTTTACAACGGTAAGAAAGTACAAATTGATACTTTTAAACGTTAACGTTTACTTTTTTAGTGTTTAAAAATAAGAATTCATGAACTTTTCCATCCTATTCTATTTTATAATACTTAAACATATCTTTTTATTATGTCTCAAGCATCTCAAACATTCAATGCAAAAAAATCTTACATTTGTTGTTGTGGTAATTTAGTTATGTTGAGGACATCACACACTGATGTCGATAATTCTTTAACTATGCAATTGGTGCATGCTCTTTTTTAAGTGGCTTGAAATGATTCATCAATGAGCAACTCATAAAAATTGAGTCTAGAACTCGAGACATCAAATTTTCAAGGCGTTACCGAAATTCAAATCTTACAAAGACTCTGAAACTCCGAAGAACATAGGGATTTGCTATTGAGTTTATTCAAAGAGGCTGAAGAGCAGAGAGACCACTTTAAAGGATTGCTAAAAGATAGGAATCAACTAAAACAAAAGTTGATAATGTCTGAAGAAAAAGAGAAATACCTAAAAATTATATTGTATAATTTGTTGTTAGTGGTTGTTTTTTGAAAATGTGTAACAGGGATGTAGTAGAGTACAATCTTATATCTTTTACTTATGTAGTAGTACAATCTATTGATAAAATGAAGTCTTCTTGGAATTGGTAGGACAATGCATTACATATAGAATTTAAAATCCATTACTAGAAACAATATCAATAAAAAAAATTAACATTTACATGATCCAACTGTTTTAATAATCAACCACCAAACTCAACCATTTAAAAAACCACCTGTCTATTAAGAGTTGATAATGGCTCCCATAGGAGTTTTGTGTCGAGATCTCTGGATGACACCGTTGTTGAAAGTGAAAAAATCTACAGAAATTGATTCATAACAAATGAGAGAGTGTGGCAAGATTTCTTCTTATTATTATTTTTTAGCTCTTAAACGATCAATTTATTTATTTTGTTGTCCTTCCTTTTATTTAAGAAATTAATGTGGCCCTTCCTCCAACAATAAAGTTACTAACTATTCATTTAATTATTGAATAACAAGTAATTTCTTGAGTAATTATTTCATGATTCTTATTCTATTTTAAAAGTGAAATAAGAATAAGGGGAACATTCGCATATAGCTATCCAAAAATAATTTAATTACGCTTCGTCATAAATTTGCTAGTTACAATTCATAGCTTCATGTTATAGGGAGGAGGTGATGAGAGAGATTGGGAGAGACAGGAGAGAAGTGATGGAGAGAGACAAATTGTATATGTATATTTGTCAAATTGTATATCTATATGTCAAATAATTGTATATATTTAACTAATATACATATGTGTTTGTGTATCCGGCGAGCGAGATTGAGAAAGGGAGGAGAGCGAAAAGCGAGAGAAGATAGTGAGTGGATAGAGACGAACTATATATATTTGTTATACATATGTATTTGTAAATCTGGTGAGAGAGATTGTGAGAGGGAGGAGAGAGGCAGGCGAGATTGAGAGAGAGAGAAGAGACGAACAAGAAAGGTCAGAGAATGAAGAAATGCTATTGTATTTGTATATATGTCATATAATTGTATATATATGTGTATAATTTGTATTTATATATGTATAAAAAAGGACAAGTGATGTAATTATAACTAAAATAAAGTTAGGAGCCGTAATTAATTCAAACTATGACTATATCAGTTAACTAACTAGTATATGTGTATTTTTTTGCGTAATTTCCCAAAAATAATACTACACTCCTCCGATAATTAATTTGGGGACAATGTATGTGTCACGCCCCGAGCTACACCCGAGAAGCGGACACGAACCTAGGACCTCAAGTGATCCCAAGTTAACCCTGCTGGCATGATCATGAGCATACTAAAGATAATAAATTGATGCAGAAGCTAAATTATAACTTATAATGAAAAGATGGGGAATACCCATATTCTATAACTGAGATATTTGAAAACAATGAGTTTAATACAAATGAAATATTAACTCAAGACAAAGCTGAAACTAACTATGTCTGAAAGAAGCCTCTAAACTTGACTAGAAATACAGGGACAAGCCCCCAGCTAAATCTAGCAAAAACTGAAACTAAATGACTAAAAACTGAAGTGACACTCATGACTGTTGTCCTCGGAGAATGAGGACTCACCACTGAATCTGATGAACTAGAGATCGGAAATCGATCTATGCATGATCTGGATACTGAGAAGCTGAACCTACATCATGAGAAGATGTAGCGCACGTATGCGCCAGTACATGAAAGGTACTGAGCATGTAGGCTAGAGTAAAGCTGAAATAAAACATAACTGAAAAGCATAATAGCAAGTATAATAATCTGACATGATAAACTGAATTCTAAGCTAATTGGATGTAATGACCAATTTATAACATGCTGAAACTGAATACTGAATATGCTGTTAAATGGTCTATGAAGAGAGTCTGGCTGATCTGTGGGAGATACTAATAACTGATAATAAAATCGCATGAGCTAAATGTGGAATCTGATGTATATGCCCCATCGAGAGGACCCAATATACCCTGTCAGAGGTATAAAGGCATGCTGGTGTGATCACTAAACTGATTACCCACATAGGGGACTTACAACCTACTTGGCTAGTAGTTCTTGGACTATTTGGGTACGCTAAACCCTAGTCCAACTCGGTATTATGCTACTCCCATGGATTCTGTAAATTAACTGATTATATCTGAGTTTCTGTAAATACTGGATAGCTCAAAACTGAACATGCAAACTGCGAATGCAATAATTAATCTGGTAATTATGCATTTATAACTGGGCATGTATATCAGAAGTGTATGAAATATCTGTCCTAGCATGTGTAATTCAAGAACTAAAGAAATACAAAGCTAGGGTTCTGAAATTCATGTGATAATTTGAGTTATAACATGATGATCTGATTTGAAACATATATTTAATAAATTCATGAAGTTCTAACAAAGTTCTAGAAACCCTAGGTTTAGTCATGATATGGGAATCAAGAATCTGACTAAAAACTAGGGAACCAATGGGTGAAAGGAACCCACTAGTGAAATTCCACATACCTGGTGATGAAATCCACGGAAAAATAGTTAAGTTTTGGGGTTGGATCTACTGGAACTTGTGGCGTTCTTGAACTAGGGTTCTTCAGCTTTTTCTCCTCTCTTGCTTCTAATTTTCTAGGTTTTGATTTAATGATTTGATTTGGATATGTTTTAATTATGTTTCTAGGCTTAAACTGACTAAAATTTGATGATTTAGGGTCAAAATTACGTAAATTAGGGTTTAAACGGAGTGGGAAAGGTCAAAAAGACCCCTGAGAAAGTTCCTGTCGGACCAAAAGTTGGCCAGGACTAACGGTCCGCCATCTGACCGACGCCCCGTCATTGGGTCCGTCGACTAGGCCTATTCAACAGGCCTTTACTAAAATGGGCATAACCTTTTACTCGGACGTCTGAGTTTAGCAAGGTCGGTGACTATGGAAAGCTAATTAAATTATCTATCTATGGGTAGGTCATGGGGCACCTAATTCATTTTGTACTAAGAGTTATGACCATTTGAAGTTGACCCAACTGCATTTCCCCTTAACTGTCTGCAAATTTTCCACCTACGGACCATGTTGGTCATCAGTAGCTCTTGTCAAAGAGTGGGTGAATAAGGGTCTCGATCGACGGTCACGAACTACAAACCGCCGTCTGACCTACGGACCGTCATCTGACCTACGGACCGTCGGTCCGTCCGTCGATCAATTAGCAAATCTTTTATCGGCTGAGTTTTTGGAAGTTTCTGATCCCATCGACGGTTGTGCAGGACAGACCGTCGTCTATCCTACAGACTGTCAATGCCACCGTTTGCACCTACAAATATTTTTGAAAAACTGATTTTTGGTCTATTTTGTCTATGGGGTGTTACCATATGACCATTGAAGAACAAGTTATATAAACATATTTATTATGGATTTAGATGGTTGAATTGGGATTTACAGGAGAGTATAAGGATTGATTTTGGGTTATAATTTGGGCGTGGGCCAAGTTATTTGGGTAGTTTTTAATTAGCTAGATGAGTCTTTTAATTGTGAGTAAAATCTAAATAAATATTGGGTAGGCTTTGAAGATTGAGACACATGTTCTCCTTTAAGAGTGGAGGATACAAATGCACTCCTTTGTTGAAGGCAAGGATTCTAGTGTCGAAATAGTTTAATGGAGGATATTCGTATAACATTTTCGATAGTTCAAAAGTATAATCGTCCTTTTTACCATTATTAGGACATAATAAATCGACATTGAAATTTGATTTTACCTTTAAAAATAACACAACGATAATTTTAGTACAAGGTTTCTCTTGCACATATTCTCTTATTTTATATTTTATTCTAATTATAAGAAACCACAAGCTTTACCTGTGTATTTCATGATCTTATTTCTCACATGGAAGAATACAACATCATTCAACTAAGTTATTTTGGTAAAAGATGACAAATTAAAGAAAAGAATTTATGAGGCATGCACCTCCTTATTGTTAGATAAAAAAAATACTAATTAAAAATTTTACCTTCAACATGATTCAAATCAACATTAGCACTAAATATTTATGCATACAAACAAAAAGCTAATTAACCAACCATTTACTGATTTAATGTTAACTAGTGCATGTTGCGACACTTTCTCTTGCTAACATGTGGGCAAGGGAAGGATAATGATATGCTATGTATGGGTTATCAAGTTATAGATATAGAGATAACGGCCGTCAGTGAAGTAGATCCACTCTTTGTTAAGATTTGTGCCTTTGGTAGAACAAGTTGTGTCTGCCTTCCAGGAAAACTTATAAAAATTGCTATTTCTCTGATGCTTTCTTCTTTTATCCATATTTTTTTACAAAATCAAATCAGAATACTAAAAAATGGTATGGCATTCCATACTCTCTCCCATTAAAAATAAAATGAACATATAACAACATATCGTTATAAAGTATTTTTGCGACAATTTCGGATATTTATTAGTCATTGGTGTAGCTTTTCTTCTTCCTAAATCATTATCTAGGTCCAAACATTAAAATACTTTTCCACCTGATTAATATATAAATTTTTTTCTTGAAAATTGCCTAGATCTCAAGGCGTGAATCTCCTATAATTGATTGGACATCTTGTTTATTGAATTCTTCATCATAACCTGGTTTGCAAAAGTAAAAAGTGTTGTTCATCTTGTATTGCTAAGATACTTAGAATAGAACTTTAACGAACTTGGTAAGACACAACAAAGTCTAAGAATATTTTCACAACTAGAAAATTAAAACTAGTAGAGAAACTAAAATCAGAAACAGATTAGAAAAAATATATGAAATGTTTTTCTTAGAAAAGAATTATTATTAATATGTGTTTAAAGAATCTTATTCATTCCAACAAACTTTGCAGAAACACGAAGTTACACAAAGGTTAATGAACCAGTGAAGAACAGAAGAACAAACATTAATTCTCAAATCTAAGTCTGTAACACTAACCAGAATTTGGAAAAACAGAAAGAAGATCAAGCCCATTGAATGCACAATGTCTCCTTAAGGAAATTATTCCCCTGTAGTATTCGAGGTTTGATTTGAATTATGTCCTCCCAGGCTAGAATGATCTCAATCACCAGTGTATTGATACCCAAAACGCTTGTGTTATCAAGCCACTCAACGACAATAAAGTACTGGTAGAATGCTAGATTTAGTAGTAGTATAAAAAGTCCATAAATTGGCTCTTATTAACATGAGAGAAAATCCCTCAATTTATTGAAAAAAAAGGGTAGTGTGAAAATGTAACGACCTGTTTAGTCGATTCGAGCAGTAAGATTATTTTGATAAAAACTGACTGAGTCGACGGACCACGCGACGGACCGTCATGGTCACGACGGCCCGTGATGGATTCCGTCGTCCCATACTTGTAAATTTTCTTCTGCTACTTTTCTCATTACCCTCGACGACAAGTAGGACGAACCGTCATAGGCACGACGGACCGTCGAGGGGCTTCGTTCCAAAACACTTAAACTCTGAAAATCTGGGTACTGAGATCGACTCTCTGAACTTCGCGACGGAACTGCAGGACGGACCGTCGTAGGTACGACGGACCGTTACAAACCCTTTACAGAATTTGACTCTCTGAACTTTGTGACGGACCTGTAGGACGGACCGCCATAGAGACGACGGACCGTCACAGGTTGCGTATCCTAACTGGGTCGGATTTCTGTTAAAAGTTTTAAAGGGGTGTTTTGGACTATTCATGAAAAACTTTATACAATTAGTGGGGTGAGTTTAATAATTTATTTACTTGGAGGGTTAAAGGAGGTAACCTTGAAATAAATAATGGGTTACTTTTATCATAATGAATTATATGATAATTAGGGTAAAAGAAAAGAACCTAGAAAAGAAAAAGAAAAAGACAGAGAGGGAGAACAAGCGAGAGAGAGGAAGAACGAAGAGGAAAGCAAAAGGCATTAGGGAGATAGCTTGCTTCATCACTATTTTTCGGTGGAGGTAGGTTATGGTTTATGCTATGTGATAGTAAACTCTTAATAGCGATTGATATGTATTGGGTGGTATTGTAAAGTCTTCTATATACTTGATTGTGTGTTTGTATGTTGTGATCGTATAATTGTGGTGGTTAGAATGATGAGATTGTTGAATCTTTAATCTTAAATCCTCTCTATTAAGATGATGCTTGACATAAAGAAAGCTTGATGAACTGAAATAATGAGATAGATGGATCGGAGTGTCACGTTCCGACACGTAGGAATAATGGATCGGAGTGTCACGTTCCGACACGTAGGAATAATGGATCGGAGTGTCACGTTCCGACACACAGGATTAGTGGATCGGAGTGTCACGTTCCGACACGTAGCATCAGGGAATCGGAGTGTCACGTTCCGACACGATAAGAATAAAGAGAAGAAATCTTGAATTAACTTAATATACTCGATTTCAAAGAATCTAATTCCCAAATGAGTATGGTGTGGAGGCTTGAGTCCTCGAAGATGTGCTTGTTGTTGTTGTCAAAGGTTCATGTGTTTGTTGCTTGCCACCTGTTAAGTATTGTAGTTGACTTATATTATTATTCATTATATATTGCTTTCTATTTTGAGTTGGCCGATGATACCTACTCAGTACTTGTACTGTCCCCTACTTTTATGTTCTTCTTGTTGTTTTGTGGAGTGCAGCAAGTGCACCAGTGACTTCGTCTCGTCCGCATCTCTAGCCAGTCTTCAGCACGTCAGATTTCAGGGTGAGCTATTATTCCTAGCTCGGGCTGGATTCTCTTCTTCGCGTCTTGATGTCTTTGAGGTTCGGACATGAACCATCATTTTACTTATTTTAGTTCTTAATTACTCTTAGACTTAGTAATTTAAGGATAGATGTTCTTGATGTGATGACTTCCAGATTTTGGGGATGATAAGTATTATAATTTAGAAGTTTATTTAATTGGTTATATTAATGAGTTTTGG
>NC_028640.1:28973773-28995266 GCF_001406875.1 Solanum pennellii
ATTCCCAAATGAGTATGGTGTGGAGGCTTGAGTCCTCGAAGATGTGCTTGTTGTTATTGTCAAAGGTTCATGTGTTTGTTGCTTGCCACCTGTTAAGTATTGTACTTGACTTATATTATTATTCATTAATATTGCTTTCTATTTTGAGTTGGCCGATGATACCTACTCAGTACTTGTACTGACCCCTACTTTTATGTTCTTCTTGTTGTTTTGTGAAGTGCAGCAAGTGCACCAGTGACTTCGTCTCGTCCGCAACTCTAGCCAGTCTTCAGCACGTCAGATTTCAGGGTGAGCTATTATTCCTAGCTCGGGCTGGATTCTCTTCTTCGCGTCATCATGTCTTTGAAGTTCGGACATGAACCATCGTTTTACTTATTTTAGTTCTTAATTACTCTTAGACTTAGTAATTTGAGGATAGATGTTCTTGGTGTGATGACTTCCAGATTTTGGGGATGATAAGTATTATAATTTAGAAGTTTATTTAATTGGTTATATTAATGAGTTTTGGTCTTCCGCATTATATTTTGTTATTCAAAATTTATATACTGGTAAGCGTTGGGGTTTAGATTTGTTGGTTCGCTCACATAGGAGGATAAGTGTGGGTGCCACTCGCGGCTCGTTTTGGGTCGTGACAGAAAAAGTTCTTATTGTGCCTTACCAGAAAGGTCACAAACCTTTGGAAAAGTCACAATCTTTTGGAAAGATCACAACCTTTCATAACAGTCTCAACTTTTCACAAAAGTCGCAACTCTTCATAAAAGTCGCAACTTTTCAAAAAAGTCGCAATTCATCATAAAAGTCGCAACTCTTCATAAAAGTCGCGACTCTTCATCTTCCATTTCCACCTTTAGAAACCCAACAATCCCCCGCATGAATGGAGAATGACTCAAAGATAAAGAAACAGACAAGCATGTGTACTTTACAAGCAAGAATTAATTGCATCTGGATAAGTAGGTGTAACGACCCAAGTGTACCACCTGTTGACACCTAATTTTGTTCCTCCACAATACAAATTAATCAAGTTTCTTCAATTTCAAATAATTTAAAATAATTATTTTTATAAAAAATAAAGAAAATAAATATAGCTTGCAAATTATTTTAATTAGTTTCGTCACTTTTTCAAAATTTTAAATAATATATATATTTTTTACATAATTATAGTATATTTTATGAATATTCAAAAATTGTTTCAAAAATATTTTGTTGGTTAATTAATTAGTTAGATAATAATTTATATTTTAAATTATATTTGACTTAACTATTTTATTTCATTAATATTAGGAAGCTCGTTGTTTAGTTATATTAATTCGCCTTACTTATTTGTTAGTCGAGTTTGCTAAGTAATTTCAATTCGCTTTAATCACAATTCCACGGGTCAATTGCATCTCACTTGGATCCATTGCTAATTCTTTCAGCCCACCTTTATACAATTCCCATTCCCAAAACCCAGCCCACCATATAACATACAACATGCCCACAACACAATACAACATACCAAAATCAGCCCATACCCATGCGTACAACAGCAATACGAAAAGAATGACCCGACCCTATACATTTCCTTCTTCTTCATTTTTCTTTTCACGCTGCAAACAGCGAGCCAGACGGGAAACCCAGAACATCAAACCAAGCCCAAATCCAGCAGCGCATTCGAAGACTCGAGCCCACTCTGGTTTTATTGTCTTCTATAAGATTAAATACTTATATTATAATATCAGGATCTTCAACACGATAATGTTATATAGAGATTGTTAGGGGACATACTTGATGAGGAAGACATCATCACAGAGAAAAGCTGAAGCGTTAGTCGTAAATTAGTTCTACCTCCTTGCCCTGACTTTATGTTACCACAACCGTCATCAATAAAGTTATTGTAGAGAACATGTGATAACCCAAATGGGAGGAGGGTAAACAAATTTATATAGGTTATGATTTAATCTTATACGTCCATCAAGTAACCAATGTACGGATGAGATCTATTCCTTGTAAAATATTATTTGTAGTATCACTTGGATTACGAGTAAACTTGGGCTATAAGCAATAAATAATTAATAATAATTAAATAATAATTCTTAAATTCTCCCGCTTGGCCCAATGACCATATAACATAATATTTCATAATCATTATTTTGTGCTTATAGTAAATCTCTTATGTAAAGTTGATCATACGTACCACAATAAGATAAACTGCTAATGTGAGTTATGGCGGTTGTACATAAATTTTAAGTTACATACTTCCTTCTATATACTACTACATTAGCAAGTTATCATAATAGGTTTTGTAATCTATAAAAACACATAACATTACGGTCCACGATAATGTCTCATATAGACTTATCTTGTCATTTCACAAAATAATAATGTGTACACCAATATGAGAAACAAGACATTCATTAATGTATATTAGAAACATATAATTTGAGCTAAGAGTTTAAATCATTATAAATGTATCAATCATAAGTACAATCAAGTCTCATTCTTTAAACATGTTCTTTAAATGATTTTGGCTCTAATCCTTTTTTAACAAATCTGCAATCATGAGATCAATTCTAATATTCTTAAGTAACCCTCTTTTTACTGAATTTCTTCCTTCACAGTTAAGTACTTTAATTTCATATGTTTAACACATTTGGACTACTTATCATTCTCAGAGAAGAATACTGCTGCAGCATTATCACAATAAATTTTCAGCGGCATGGTAATCGTGTCGACAAACCCATGTCCTGAAATGAAGTTTCGCAGCCATAATTTATGAATTGTGACTTAATAACGTGCCATAAACTTTCTTTGTAGCTTCACAGTGACCAATTCCAAGGATACATTAATATCTTTATAGCATTCCGACCACAAAGCTAATATACTGCCTTGTGCATGTTTGAACATACATAAAACTTCCCACAATAGAAGATTAGGGAATTGAAACCATTTACTTTCATTATACGTCATTCTTTGGGCATAACATGAGATTAAATTGTTCCTTTTCAATAGGAACTATTCCTTCTAAACAAATGTTCATGTGAAATCTCTCTACAACTCTTTCGATAAAACCTTTTTGAGACAGTTCCAATAATCGTTGTGATATATCATGGAATATTTTTGTTCTTATCAAATAGGATGTCTCACCCATATCTTTTATTTCAAAGTTCTCAGATAGAAAGTCTTTCGTCTCACGCAATATGCCTAAATTATTAGAAACAAGTGAAATGTCATTAACATGCAAGACTAAAAGTGTTAACTTACTCCCACTGATCTTTTGGTATATGCACAACTCAATGGCAATTCCCTTAAATTCAAAATATGTTATAGTATTATTGAACTTGATGTACCATTATAGTGAGACTTGTTTGAGTCCATATATTGACTTTTTTAGCTTACACACCATTTAATCTTTTCCTTTAATTTTGGAACTCTTTGGTTGGTCCATGTAAATATCATCATTCAAGGTTTACCTTCAGAAAGATAGTTTTCACATCCAGTCGATGTAACTCTAAATCATAAAAGTTGTTAACGAGTCTTTCTTTGAGACCGTTCAAAAAGACTCTTTATAATCAATGTCTTCTTTTTGAGTGTATCCCCTCGCAAAAAGTCTGACTTTATATCGTTCAATATTACCATTTTAACTGCCTTTGATTTTGAAGACCCATCTACACTCGATTATTTTAGAACTTTCTGGTAATTGAATGAGGTCTCAAACTTTATTGTATTCCATGGATTTTAACTCTTCCTTCATGGCATTAATCCTTTTATCAGACTCATTATTTACTGTGACTTGTCAAAATGAAATCAAATCTTTATTAATTCCAATGTCAAAATTTGACTCTTGCAAATAATTCACATCATGGCCGATTTTGTTTATGACATGTTTGTGGTTCATTTGCGTCAGATTCTTGTGAATTAGTTCCTTCTTGAAGTGTTTCACCCAAATATTATTCAACATTGTTAAAGTCTTCTTCAACAAGAGGAACAACATTTGTAATTGGTGCGAAAGTAGGTACATTCATGGGCAATGAAATATTTACCCTTACCTCATTAATTTCCACACTTTGTCGTTCAACACTCCCACCAACTTCACCATTCTCAATTAATTTTGCAAATACACCTAGATATTGTTTTGGTTCATTACAATTTCCATAATATTCACCACCTCTATCTGACCTAATGATTTTCACTTTCTTATCTAATTTTCTTTCAATCTCTTTAACGTACACTTCGAGAGTGTCCGCTGCTTGATATTTGTTTTCAACAAATAGATAAATCCATAACGTGAATAACCGCCTAAAAGTGATAAAATATTTTTCTCCACCAAAAGATGGAACATCAAAGGGTCCGCAAATATCAGTTTGTATAATTTCATGAAGCAAAGTGCTCATTGTGGCACTTTTCTTGGTATGCTTGGTTTAATTTACTTTAATGCAATCCAAATATATATATTAAGATCAATGAAATTCGAATTCATAGGAATCTCTATATTTACTAACCTTTTTAATCTTTCTTTGGATACATGAGCCAAACGTGTATGCCACAAATAAGCAGAACATTCATTTAGTTAACCACGTTTAATTATTATCAAGTTTCAATCTATATAAACCATCAATAAGAACACTATAACAATGAAATAGTATTCATATATTAAATGAAACAACCATGTCCAAACTTAAAATCAAATTCAAAAACATCAAATCCTGAAAGAGAAATCAAATTCCTAGAAATTGAAGGAACTAAAAGAGTCTGTAATAGATCAAGGTGATGTCCAGTCTCCAAAATCAAATGATAAGTCCCTATGCCTTCAATTTTAGCCTTCATGTGATTTTCCATAAACAAGATTTTTTTTGGGATTGTAGTTAATTCCTACAACATAGTGGATGCATGAATAGTTGCACCAGAATCAAACCACCAAGTATTATTAGAAACTTCTACTAAATTTGATTCGGAACATACAAAGACACTAAATGTACCTGTTTTTCAAACCAAACTTTTTATTTCAGGTAATCTTTCAGGTAGTGACCTTCCTTTTTACAGAAATGACACGCATCATGATGTATCAGATACATTATTATCAAAATCGCAAAAACATACCTTTTATAAACATTGTACCAGATTTATAAAATTTAATAGTTTAACAATATGATATAATCATTATCAAGAAGAAATGTACACAAAGTTGAACAAACTTTTATTTATTAATAGCAACACTTCAATTTATTGAAAGTTCAATGTTTTTTTACTAAAAAAAAATGTACAACTTTTCTTTGGTAAGAAATAATCCTCTAATTTGAACTTTAAACTTTCATACACTTTTGATAACAAAAAATGACCAAAATTATTTTATATAATAAAATGAATAAATGATAAAGAAAACGAACATTTTATAAATTAATGATAAATATCAACAGTTCAAATTTATTTTTCTTCATTTTAACTTATCAATACATTAATCGTAATAAATAAATAAAATATACAAAATATTAGAGTTTTGTGTAACAAATAAAGTATTTAATGAATATACATTATAATTTTTAATTAACAATAAAGTATCTACTATTACACAAAACTCATAACATGTGAATATAGAAAATTACAAAAAAAAAAAAAATTAAAATACATAACATTGGTATCAATAGATACATAGAATCATTCGCGAACATTTTGATGTGCTTACAAAAAATTATATGTATAATGTATCATCTAGAAAACACATTTTTCCGAAAACACAATAAAATGCATAAATTTTAATGTATCATGATGCTTTATATCAAGAACACACTAACTCGTAACTCTAAAAACTCATTACTATATATGTCAAACTAGTAATGTGTCAAAATCTAAGCATTAATGTATCATGACTTATATGTCCATATAAAAATTGAAAACTAAAAAGATACATATTAAAGCACAAATAAGAAATAAATAAAAATGAATTCACATGTATCTGATATTTTATATCTGATACTTTATATTATCATCACACTAACTCATAGATCTAAAAACACAATACATCAAACTAGTTATGTATCAACTAGTAATCAGTAATGTATCACGACTTATATATCAATATACAAATTTAAAAATAAAATAAATAAATAAAGGCAATACATAGCAAGTTCGTAAAATCGGAGATGTATATCTATAACATTCTTGCTCTTCAGATATGTAATAATGTATTTGATACATATTCACAACAATTTAGTAATCAAAAGCCACAGTTTGCACAATGTCACACCCCGAGCCAACACCCTGGGCTGCACCGGCACTCGAAGACCATTATTGTCCCTCAAGCTAATTCCTGGCCTGGCTACTTAAATTAGCGGAAGGCAAACCACAACTTTGACACGAGTAAAACATAATAAAAGGAAAATATGTCATGTCATAACTTTGGCCAAAATGACACTTGAATCTTAATAACTGAAAACAACTCCAAACTAAAATATTTTCGTTTATGAAGCCTCTAAACTTTCTGGAGAGGGATGTTGTGGGGTCATGGGATGTTGGGGAAGACCACACAACATCCTAAAAGCTAAGCTAATATAGAAATGGAAAGGATGTCCTCCAAAATGCAAGGAGGCTCACCAGAAACTCTGAAGCTCAATCTAGATCAACGAAGCATTGCATGCTGATCCTGGGTACCTGCATATGCATCATGATATGATGCAGGCCAACTGGCATCAGTGCATTGAATGTACACGTATGTGAGTTGGAGAGCTAAACAACGACTTAAACTTGAGGGGATTAGATGAACTTACTTTGGATCTGCTCAACTCAAGATTATACTTAACTCAAATGATATACATATAAAGCAGTTTAAATCACATGCATGATGTGTGTGTGTGTGTGTGTGTGTATAAATCTCATAAAACAGTGAAAACAACTTAGTTCGTGAAAGGATATGCAACAACAAACTCAAGTTTACTTATATAGAAAGTAATATTGCCTATGTGGGAGTTTCTTTAACCGACAACCATCACTATGAGACTAAGTGATGATACACCGTCTTACCTAACATTGCAACAGAACCATCCTGTACCTTGCCATTGATAAAGGACCTTACTCAACTTAGTGGATCCACTAGCTCTAGAAAGTAATATCGCCTCTGCGAGAGTTTCTCTAACCGATAATCATCACTATGAGAATAAGTGATGATAAAACATCTTACCTCACGTTGCAAGAGGACCATCCTACACCTTGCTTTCAAAACCCTAGTCTAATTTCTAAGTGCGTAAACTGCATGGGATAAGTTTAGGCCCAACATATTACTCCCAAACGAAATAATTAATTGACTTAAGGAAAAGACCAAAACACCCTTACTAAATCCGGTTTTGTAACTTTCCCTGATCAACAACCCATCTTCCGAAGGTCATATCTCACTCATACGACCTCAGAAATTCGCAAACTTGGCGTCGTTGGGAAGATCTTCCAATGATATTTCCATCAATATAAAGAACTCACCAAACTCCTTCTGATCTGGAAGTTGTGGTCGTTTGAAAATGGCCAAAACCCACTTTTTGAAACTGAAAATTTTCTAGATTTTCCCTTTTTTTTTCAAATTTGTTTCATCTTGTTTTTTTTCTTAGATAAATTTTGTCTGACTAGAATACGAGATGTTACACATAAGATATTTCGTCTAGTTGAAATCTCTCACAATTACGTATTTCTCGCTCAAGGCTAACAATGTATCGTCTTCCAGATTTATAATCTAAAAGAATAAATTCAGATGATGCAACAACCTCAAACAGTAAATAACTTAATGATACATTTACATGAAATATCATTTTTTGATGTTTTCGAATCAAGAGTGATCAAGTTTTCTAATTGTTCAAGTATTAACAAACATGAAAATATAGAAAAGAACTGCTTGATTTCTAGTCAACGAAAATTGGACATGTCAAAGAACTTGGTGACATCTCCACTAGTAATACGTTCATCTCCATTGTTACCAAATTAATAATCGCATCATTTAATTATGTTTTGCGCTTTTATTTGAACAAAAAAACATTAAAAAAATTATCAGAATCAACAAAGTTGAACCACTATTGGTAGATCTTTTCATGTTCTTTAAAAGATCGTTGGGTGTAATATTCATGTATTTCTCCATCCATGTTGTTTGTTGTATCAATAACGAATTGAGATTCAATTCAGCTATTCACAAATGAAATCGTTTGCCCAACAATTATTTCATCACTATTATATCGTTCATAACTCAGGTCGCTCAACCAAATTCTTGAATATCTCAACAAAAATCGACAAATTCATTATGAATTTTGTATCTGTTATTATTTGAGATTAATAGAGGAAAAGCAAATTTGAATTTTGAATTCTCAGAATCTGTTACATATTGGAATAAATTGATTATAATCTATTTTGCGTGATTCATGGGATAGATAATTAATTTTAGATTTGATTCCTTTTTAAGAGTAACAATTAAGTATTTTAAAGTATCAGAAAAGAGTAGGGACAAAATGTTTATCCAGCATCTTTATCCAGATGTTACAACTTTTAAGGGATTTTCGTAAAATAGAAAAGAGTAGGGACAAAGTGTAATTTAGATTTTACATTATGAGATTTATGTAAGTTAAACTATATATAATAGGAATGGTGAAAAGCGCCACGTGTCAGCGCAACAAAAAACCATTCATTATTTTTAATAAAAATGAATTTTTTAATCTATATTTAATTTTTATAACTTACCTGAAGACAAAAAATATTTTTATATTCTATTTTTATTTTAAAAACAGTTTCTGAATTTGTGTGTGCGTGTGTGTGCGTGCGTGCGTGTGTGTGTGTGTGTGTGTGTGTGTGTGTGTGTGTATGCATGTGCGTCTGTGTGTGCGTGTGTGCGTGATGCGTGTGTGTATTCCACTCAAGAAACTTACAAGTCCCACATATTTCATGAAATCAGCTCAAAAGAAGACTTATTCTACTCTATGTTAAATTTCCACACTAATCAACACGAAGTAACTAGCTCACAATTATGCCACTCGATTTGTCAGCTCGTTGAATTTTTATTTACCAACCATTTCCCTTTATCTACAGATTGATCTTCAAGAGAAGATAATACCAGTGTTTTAACAAAGATGATCTGAGTGATTATCAAATATCAACAATTAACGTTAATCACCAGCAGGTAGAATGTTGAAACTTCATGTTACAAAATTTTATGCTTTAGGGGCATTGGAACAATGGTTAACCGTGATCTTAGAGTAAATGTTTGTAAAGTAACCGTTATGGTTGTTTGTAACTGTAGGTGTAGTTTTTGTATCTAAAAGTATGAGTGATGTTGTGTAATTTGTGTCATCTAATTGCGTGTGTTTGTGTGCATCCATATCCTTTATTTTGACATTGATGAATCTTGAGACTTGGAACTTCGACTTTCTCCATGTTGATAAGTTTTCTACCTTGTGAGGGAACCTCTTGGATATTGTTACAATTTTTAGTACCTGCAAAATAAGTACCCATGTTAGCAAAATAATCAGCAAGATGATTTCTTTCTTTGAATACATGCTCCACCCTTATTACACTACTGTTTCTAAGTTGCTTAAACCTCTTCACTTCCAAACTTATCTCCTAAGAGACTTCCCACACACCTTCAAGCACATTTTTCATGGTTAATTAATCAGTCTCCATCACCACTTGAGTATTATGTGCACAAATGCAAAATTCTAGCCTTACTACTAAAGCCTTAACTTCGGCTATAAGATTGTTGTTGTTGTTGTTGTTGTTGATGATGTTGCTGTTGTTGTTCTTGTTACTATTGTTGTTAGTGTCGTTGGTGTTGTTGCTATTGTTGTTGGTGTTGGTGTTGTTGTTGTTGGTGGTGGTGGTAGTGATGGTGGTGGTGATGGTGGTGTTGATGTTGTTGATGATATTGTTGTTGTTGTTGCTGCTGCTGATATTGGTGTTGCTGGTGGTGGTGGTGGTGTTGTTGTTGTTGGTGTTGGTGTTGTTATTGTTGTTGTTGTTGTTGTTGTTGCTCTTGTTATTGTTTTTGTTGTCGCCGTCGTCGTCGTCGTTGTTGTTGTTGTTAGACAACTCTATGTTTGACTTCCATGTTCTGGGAGGGTTTCCTTTCTATATAGTTTATGGTTTGCTTTCCGTTTTTGTCTTTTCCTATTGTAAGAATTATTTTATGTTTAGTTTTACCCTTTTCCTCACTATTTCATGTTTTGGGTATGGATCGACTTACCTTTCCTTGGGTTTTAGTTTGTGTCATCATGACTCGAGAAGCTGAGTTGTGACAGTTTTTGAACAAACAATAAACAAAGGGTATTTTTGTTCATTTCACCTAGTTAAGGGAATATTTGACTCTTTTCGCTTAAATAAAACTGAATTTCGCAAAACAAGTGTGGTCAAGCAATTTTTGTTAAAATATGCATCTATGAAAAAAATATTCACTAAATCTTAAAATAATTAATAAAGAAAATTTTAATTCACATAATAAATGTGATTTAGTAATTTAGGACAAAACAAGTACATATATGAATAATTTTCTATTAACTATACTTTGACCCTAAAATTTAATTAATGAATAGTTTTCTCTAATTTATTCTATTTTTGCAAACCCAGTGAAGAACTACTAATTGTGACATCTAATTTAGATTCTTTAACAAGACTTTTGTGACATAACACATTCAATTAAGCTAGACATAACATATTATTTTCCATGAACTGCGTTGTATAGGGTTACTCATCACACTTATGTACAAACCTATTGATTTTTCTTCCTCTGACTTTTCACTTTTAAGTGTTTGAAAATCTAGCAAAATGCTGAACTAAAAACCCTCTTTAATTAATTTTCCAAAATTTATTTTGGAGATTTCACTAGGTAGCTATGATTGAGGTGAACTGCTCAGCAAAAAACTCTATCATTTGTTACTCAAGAAAAGTGACAAATTTTTTATTGAGCATTTCACCTTAATTGTAGCTCACCAGTGAGTTCTCCGAAATGAATTTCGACCACATCACTTATAAAGGATTTTAAGTTTAGTGTTTAACTAGACTCACAAACACTGAAAATTTAGAAGTGAGAGGAAGAGAAATCCTCGGGGTTTATATTTTATTGTGATGAGCGATCCTACAAAATGTGGTTCACCAAAAATAACATGCTATGTCTAGCTGAATTAATCTGTTATGTCACGAGAGTCTTATTAAAAAATCTAGATTAGGTGTCATAATTAGTAGTTGTTTACTAGGACCGCAATAATGCAATAAATGATAAAATATTTTGATTAACTAACTTTTATGGTCAAAGATCAGTAAATAAATAATTATTCATATATACACTTGCTTTGTCCTAATTTACTTGATCACATTTCTTTTGTGAATTTAAATATTGTTCACTAATTATTTTCAGATTTAGTAAAATATTTTTCATGTATGCCCATTTTATCAGATATTATTTGATCACATTTGTTTTGAGAACTCAATTTTGTTTTTTAGAAAATGATCAAATGTCCTCTGTTTATGGTTTGGTCCAAAAAATTTCATGATCAAACTTCCCGAGTCATGATGACAACTACTAAAATCCACCGGTAGGTAAAATGATCTTTACCCCAAAAAAGAACTGAGTATATCTATAGAAATAAACAGGAAGTAATTCTAACAATAATAAAAGATAAAAATGAAAAGCAAACCAAAAACTATATACCAAGGGAACCCTTCCAGAACATGAAATTCACGAGTACAAAGTTGTCTAAAGAGATAAATACAAGTCCAAAAAGCGGACAACAACAATCCATCTCAAAGGAAAACACAACCTAACATAAGTATAGAAGGAGACAGGTTGATCTATAGTACTTATCGTGACCAACGACACTACTTCCAATTCAAGTGTCTGCGATCATCGATAATATAGTTGCCCAACCAAGGGTTGATGTCGTGTCCCAAGGGAGAGGTAGTGACAAGTTGTAGTTTATTAGAACTTCATTCTAATTAGTAGTAGCTAAAGAAATTTGCAATTAAAAACATTGTAAATGAAGGGGAATGACACGAAAGTGTCAAATGTCAAATGGGAGCTTTTAACGAGTAATAAAAATAGCAAAATAAACAAGAAAACTAAGAAATGGAAGCGGAAATTCTTGGGATGTGATCGCAATAAGGATTAATCAAAATTGTTTGGTTCATGCTTTCAATAAATTTGAAGAAAAATAGTGACTAGCCTAAGCTTTATATGGACATAAGTTCTATGTCTCGAGCAACCTACCCCATTTCAAATGGGTTCCTTTCGAACACTCATTTTCCGCATGAAGACCATCCTACACCTTATCCCACTCACTTTCTTGAGTTGAGTGTTAGAATATGGGACTAGGGCTCACCCTCTCAGGCTGAACCTCATGTCGACCAACTCTTTAGGCCATTATCTAGCAGTCTTGGTTTAGCGATTTCTGTCTCGAGCATGCCACAAAAACATGGGTGAACTTGTATTTGCAACTACAAATACATTAAATTAAATCACAATCACTAGATGAAATCATCATTAAAATACATTTAATCTACCAACAAGCAAAACACATCAAAAATATTAACCCATATTCACTAAATCACACCCCAAGAATGAGGTTTATAGACACACATTGAGAAATAGATACAATACCTTCAATGTTTTGAAATCAAATGGGTATAATAAATAAATTCTTTATTTGAGAAAAGAGAGAGGGATCAAGGAGACCTACTTCCAAATCAAAGAAGGAGAGACCCTTTCTTCTCCAAGTCTTCAGAATCCTTACAGAACTTGAGAGTAAAATTAAAATAGTACTAAAAAAATATGATATTGTTTGTCTCTAAGTCGGAATTCTAAAAAAATGAACCAACATTTTAAAAACTACAACGCTACTGGTATTTATCTCTTTCATATTTTTGTTGCATTGGATCATTTGGCGAATTTAGTGGGAATCGCCGATTGACTCGGCGATTTTCCCATTGGTATTGTCTATTTCCTTTTGGTACAACCTTCAATGACATCGTTGCGATGAGATACTTCTTCGGGGAACTACTAGGTGATGCGTCTACCGCTCCTCTCTTCGACCGATTTGACCCTTCCCTTCAAGGCTCAACATACTGGAACAAAAGATGGCATCCATGTCTATCACCGATCTACCAAGTGTAATTATCGATGCTCAGTCATTCATTTCTTCACTTTTCTCTGCCTTTTTGCTCTATTTTGAGACATTGTTTCCATGCTTCCCCTAGATTGTTAAATATGTGGAACTTACTTGTTTTCATGAGATATTGCAATAAAATAAGCATTTGAGAACACTCTTTCTATTAAAATATATCCCTAATTGAGTTCGATCTGTGGAATCATCAACACATTAAACTTAAATTTTTGCTTGTCCCTAAGTAAAACTCATATTCAGAAATCTAAAGAAAGATGTCTCAAATAGTGCTACACAAGACTCAATCATGAATGTATACAAAAAGACTCAAACTATTTATACAAATATCAATGTGTACTCAAAGATTCAAGTTGTGAAAACCATAATCAAATATTCTCGAGCTCTCATTACTTACTTCAAATGCAAGTTCAAGCTCAAACATAAGCATTCGAATCTCTTTACACAAATGATGATTCCATTTTCACCCACAAGTGTATAATCAATCTAAATTTTAAGAATCAAATAGAACGTCACTCTCAAAAAGAGGAACACAATGCATGCTTTCACCCAGTGGTTGGCCTTTATTTTCTAATCAACAATGTTTCCGCTTTCTTAGGATCAAGAAGGTCTTTCTAAGGCTTGTCATGGGGCCGAGTGCAAAGGTATCATTTAGGCTTAGTGACTAATGGTCCTCATGAATTGTGGTGCTCAGAACACTTCCTTTGTTCTTCCTTCTTCATCTTTGTTTCTGTTCATAAGTCATCCTATCATTCACTTCCTATGTATTACTTGAAAATCCTATTCCATTATGACTTTTATTCAATAACTTTTCTTTTTCATTTCTTTTCTTTTATCTTCTTTTCTTTTTTTATATAGAGTGTTTCCTTCTTTTTGCAACACCATGAGTTAAGGGAGACTTTTTTTGCACATTTTTTGACTTTTTCCTTTTCTTTTCACCACACCCCAAATTAGGCTTTTCGCCTAAGTTTGCTATTTCAATCAAAACAATCTTTCGTGAGGACAAAGGGGAATGGATCAAGAAGGGTATAGTCTCTATACAGTTTCTGCCAAAGAAGGTTAAGACTCAAAGGGTGTTCAAGAGAGGTTCACACACTCAAAAGGAAAGTCACAAGAGAGGTATATGTCAAATTGGCTCTCACTTTATAAAATTGCCTAATATCGTATCAAGAGAAAGCATTACTTAGTCGACTAGAATAATGAGGAAAATTCTAGGTATTGTCATTCATGGTTCAAGGTCAGCTTATCACACGAGGCATCGAACTTAAGTCAAACAAGACTCCGCACTTTTATCTAGTGTGCAAGTGTCATTACACGATAATTAAGTTGACACATGGCAAGTCACAATGAGATGTAAAGAGTTCACATATTACTTATGCTACTTCTTTTGGTCTCGTTGTAGCTGCACATTAATGTTTGTTCGATTGATAGCACTATTCAAGTTATCAATATTGATGGAAAACGATACTCGAATTTGCGAGCGAACAATCATTTTCAACATAAGGGTCACCGATCTGGTGGGTGATTCACTGAAACTTTCCTGAGCTCACTAAGTTTTATAGGCTCCGAGTTTTGAAGATATCTTGAGTCAAATGGAAGAATAGCATTGATCAATGACTTCTTTAGTGACTCGCCCACTGGACCTATTGCACGCCATGTCGCACCTTTTAGGAACCTTCCGCACCTTTTAAAAGTCTTTGTTGAATAGTTGAGAGAGATTCATCATTTTGCCACCAAGTATTATTAGAAACTTCTACTAAATTTGATACGAAATATATAAAGACACTAACCCAAGCTTTACATTTCAGGTAATCTTTCAGATAGTGACCTTCCTTTTTACAAAAACGACACATCAGCCTTGAGTTCATTATAAGCATCATGTGAAACTTTAGCAAGTTCTTTCTTTTTCTTAAGCTTTTTAGCTTTCACTTTAAGTCATTCAACAGCTCCTTGACCCATGAGGTCAATGGAATGACCTCCTTGTTTCTTAACTCTTGACTCCTTTTGAGAAAGCATACTGGACAATTCACTAATATCCCACTTATCCTTAACAGTGTTATAGTTAATTTGGAATTGTTCATACTCAAGAGGCAATGAGTTCAGAATAAACTGAACCAATAAGGTGTCATCCACTTTCATACCCAAGGTCTAAAGTCTTGTTGCAATGTAAGTCATCTAAATGATATGATTTTGCATACTACATGACCCATTAAACTTCATTGTCATCAATTCAGTCGTTAGTGTACCAGTGAGAGACCTATCAACAAAACCAAAACGTTTTTTTCACAAAGTTCAGGTATTCCCTGACACTTTATGTTTGTAGATAGTACTCGTAATATTGCTAACAAAAATCAATTGCATGAACATGACACTCAATCTGTTAGAGTGTTCCCATGATTTATGAAAGACTTCATCCTGACTACTCTTATCAGTAATGGAAGTATGTTTGTCATTTAACAGAACCAAGTCAAGATCCATCACACCCAAGTGGAACTAGACTTGTTCATATCATTCATAGAAGTTAAATCCTTTGAACACAATAATAGATGAAGCATATGAATGAAGAGGAATAACTGCAAATTGATATATGTGCTCACATATAAAAAATAATGTGAATTCAGTAAAACGATAAAAGTACATCGAAATTCTCGTTTGGGTAGATATTACAACACACTATCATAATTTAAATGTCATTCTAAAAATATTTAATAGGCAATTAAATAATTTTAACCAAACATATATGACATTTTTGGATGTACAATATATGTTTGATTAAAGATATTAATTTACTTCATAATTTTCACTATTTGTAGAATCATAGATTCGCCTTTGGGCAAAATTTTCTTAAGTTCTAGCAATAGTAAATGTCAATTTATATATTTATTTTTCAATATAGGCATTTAATTGATCTTCATAGATAAATGACAATTTTATAAGTGCATATTTTTCTTAAGCATACTAGTTTGGTCACTTTGGTGACTAACAAGCTATATGAATACAACTGCATACATAATCTCATAAAATTTTGTGAATGTGGATATTTTTAAACGTTTTATTTTGACCACTTCGGTAACTAAGAAATTATAGATGCATAATACATGCAGCAAGTGATCATAAACATGATATGTGTAGACGTTAATTCTCTTGTTTGACCACTATGGTGACTAACAAGCTATATAAATGCAAAGCACACATAACATCATAAAATTTTGTGCATGTGAATAATTTCAAACAATTTAGTTTGGCCACTTTGGTGACTAACAAACTATAGAAACATAATACATGCATCAACTGAACATAAGCATAATATGTGTAGACATTAATTTCTCTAGTTTGGTCACTTTGATAACTAACTAACTGTATAACTACAAAGTACATATGATATCACAAAATTTTGTGCATGTGAATAATTTTAAACATTTTAGTTAGGCCACTTTGGTGACTAACAAACTATAGAAAGATAATACATTCATCAAGTGAACATAAACATGATATGAGTAGACACTAATTTCTCTAGTTTGGTCACTTTGGTAACTAACAAATTATAAAATTACAAAGCACACATAACATCATAAAATTCTGTGCATAAGAATAATTTTAAACATTTAAATTTGGTCACTTTGGTGACTAACAAACTGTAGAAACATAATACATGCATCAAGTTAAAAAATCAAACCCAGTCTCTCTTAGAATATTGTATATGCCAATGAATAATGAATTGTATTAATCCACATATGTCAAGTGATCATAAAAATTGTATGTGTAAATATCAATTTTCTAGTTTGGCCTCTTTGTTCCTTTTGAGCATATGAATGAATCACATGGGAGATAATAAGTTTCATCAATGTAATTATGTATACATTGTTCTGAATTAAACATAATACAACAAAGGAATTTTTCTTTTTGTTATAAGAACGAAAGGTTTGTGAAAAACAAAGTCTCAACAAAATCAAACCTACAGATTAAATGACTTTATTCAAAAATCACATCAATACTCGACTGGTCTCTAAGTTAATCATCATTGGGTTCGAAATGATGCGATTATATACTTTATGAAGATTATCCATTTAAACAATCCAGACTCTGATGACACATGTAAGATTAAATACTTTATAACAGAATATTAGGATCTTGAACACGATTATCTTGTTAGGGAAACATACCTGATGAGGAAGACATCATCACAGAGAAAAGAGGAAACGTTAGTTGTAAATTGGTTTCTACCTCCTTTCCCTAAATTTATTTTACAACAACCGTCAGCCGTGTAGTAATTGTAGAGAATATTCGATAACCCTAATGGGTGGAGGGAGGACCAATTTATAGAGGTTATGATTTAATCTTGTACGTTCATCAAGTAACCAATGTACGGACAAGAACTATTCCTTATTAAGTATTATTTATGGTACTACTTTGATTACAAGTAAATTTGGGCTATAAGTAAGAAATAATTAATAAAATTAAATAACAATTCTTACATCTTCTTCCTCTCTCCCTTATATTCTCTGTACGGGAATAGTCCATGTGTCTCAATCTTAGCTCCTCCCTCGTCCTATATCATAATCACATGATCTTCATTGTTTTCCGTTGAAGAGTAGTACGAATTCCAGCTCCTCAAGCCTAATCCAAACAGAGAATTAAAATTTCAATTTGAAATTTCAACCCAATTTCTACCCATTTTCCCCCTAATTTGTTCTTTTCTTCCCCTATATATACTCATCTTCCTTAAACGTTAAAGAAGTTTTTTTTTTTGGAGATGTTAATTTACTATTTAAAAGAGAGGGAATTTACATCAAAAGAAATAGATATAGAGATAGAAAATCTCCCAGAATAGCTAAGGAAAACATACATTATGAGCCCACAAGCTTAGTGATTCTCTCATTCAAACTTGTTAGAGCTCGTCACGATTCGGTGAAGCTCTGTTTGTGGTAAAGTCTCTTCTTTTCTACTCGTCTAGTCTTGGTTTTGCTCTCCGAAAAATGGTTATATCCTTATTATATAATATTCTCATCATTCCCTCGTCTATTTAAGTATCATTCTGATTAAAGTTGAGAACTTTGTCCTGTGGCTGTATATTGTTATTCGTAGTTGAGTTGATGATGTATTTTTAGTACATTTTATAAACTCTTGTCGTTTCCATGAATGAGTCCCAACGGAGGGCTTAAAGTTTGGAGACTTGTAGGTGTTTGTT
The DNA here is from genome assembly GCF_001406875.1 of Solanum pennellii. Classification (NCBI taxonomy): domain Eukaryota; kingdom Viridiplantae; phylum Streptophyta; class Magnoliopsida; order Solanales; family Solanaceae; genus Solanum; species Solanum pennellii. The sequence goes on from NC_028640.1 coordinate 28,992,065, forward strand.
CCACTGCTTTATTGGAGTTTGTTTATCCTTTATGATGGATTGTAGTCATCCACTATCAGTCAATGGACCAAGTCCCTAGACACAGTAAGAACAATACGGAACAGTAAACAGAAAGGAGAATACAACACAAGCAGTTTACGTGAAAACCTCCTTGCTCAAGAGAGTAAAACCACGACCTATTGCACAAGATTTCAACTGTTTTCTCTAATCTTTTCAAGTAAAAGTAAAATCCGGTTACAACTAATGTGAGAAATTCTCACGATTAAGTAATCTGCCTATTACTTGAAGAGCCTAAGTGGATACAACACCGCCCACTAAGCTATTACCCCTAGATAACTTAGACTTAGCTAAGCGGATACCACATCGCCCACTAAACCACCATGCTCCAGATGATTTAGAATTTGACTAAGCAGATACAACACTGCCCACCTAACCATCCCACCTAGATGACTCAGAATTTTGACTAAGCAACAAAACAATGTTGCCCTCTAAATCAGCTAAACGAACTAATTTAGACTTTTACAAACCAAAAGCAAATATTTGAATCCTTTATAGACTAGGAACAGATTGACAATACATGCACGAAAGTATAACTCCTAAGACATACTCTTATCCTTGCAACTTGATCAGGTCCTTGTTGTGCTTGCCGGATAATACTTCTTGAAATTGAGTCTTTGCAAGTGTTCTTGAGAATTTTCAAGTTGCAAAAACTTATAAAATGATATACACAAAACCCAAACTCAACAAGGACATTTTCGCACTCTATGAGATCTCTTTGTTGAGTATGAGTATTGTTCTTCCTTGAAGATGACCTTCTTTTCAAACTTATGAATTTTCAGAGAAAATCCAAGTTTTTGTTTGACAAATCTTAAGTTTGTGTTGAAAGAGAAGAGACTATATAAAAATGCACACAAACTCTTGGGACAAGGTCATTGGCTGAGATCCTGTTGTTCTCAAAGATTGTGCACAAACTCTTGAATGTTATAGAAACTATGTTATGTCATGGACTGTCGTCAAGCGTCTAGTGTGATGCTTTAGTTTGTTGTTGCCGATACTATAACTCGCGTAGGTCTAAGGTTTCAAGTTAACTGATATGGTGAGTTACATGTAGTGTATGATATTCGTTCAATCGATTTGGCTTTCTCCGTTCCTTGATCTTTCGGTATATGTTGCTTTAGATGACATGTTTGAGCGATTGTCATGTTTCACTTTGCCCGTTACTTCGAAATGAATTTGTAGCTAAGTTCATATAATGGTGATTTCATGTTGCCTCTTGTTTTAAGTTTCTTTTGCTCGAAGTCATGTCCTCTTCCAAAATTGTTGCCTATTATTTCTCTTCTGATTGTCTCAACATGTTAACTTGTTCAAATTTTCAAGTTTTTAGTAATGGTTAAGTTTAGAAGTTTTGCCATCTTTTTTACCAAATGATTCATGTTGGTTTGTACGTCAAGTTTAAGTAAGACATTAATTTAGTTTAAGTCTTCATATGATTGAGGTTTAAGTTTAATTAAGCATGAAAATATGTTGAGATGTCTTGCTTATCTTCTTTGTTGCTTAAAGATTTGTTTGCATTTCTTTGTGAAAATGCTAAATATGGATTTTGTGTGGATATTGGCTGTTGACTTAGGACATTGGTAAAGTGACATCATGGGTTCCTCTTTCCTTTTCTTTTGACTCGTATTGGTTCTTATATGTCATCTTTTGGTGCATGCAATCTCTCCGAATGAGTCCTATGGACTTTAGCTTCTGTACCGCATCTTTTTCAGGCCATATCGTCCCAAAATCACTTTATCGGGTCAACAGGTTTACCAAAGCTGAAATAGAGGGCTGGAAATCATATATTTCAGATTCCAGAAAGCTGAAAACAGGGTAATATACCTGCTGTATACACCTATATACAGTAAGAAATACAATATACAGGTGCAAAACATGGAAACGCAGGTTGAAAAAATGCAGAAATATTAAGTTCAATAAAATACAAGTTTTAAAAGGCCCAAAATGAGTTAGGTACGGCTCGTATACCGTGGTATACACAAAAATGTATACATAGATTTTCTAAAGGGAAAACAGGGCCCATTAGCTTAAGTGACTTCCATCAGGTGTCAAATATGGGCAAGGTTCATTTGTTTTTTGGACATTTTTAGTAGACTTAGATAGGCAAATCACATAGTCTAAGATAGAAATTACTTTCTATTCCTACTCTTTTACTAATTACGAAAAATCTCTTTTTTATATTATGTCGGATACATAATATTACAGATCAATACTAAAAAGAGGATTAAAAAGGGAAATTATAATTAACCCCACGAATCACGCGGACGTTTAACAATTTTACCAATCAATCTTCATAGACCTCTAACTGAATTAGACATTTTTTAATTTCAAATTGTGAAGCCTTCTCTTTTTTCTTCGAAAACACTGTAAAAGTTTGATTCTTTATTATGACTGTTTTTTCTTTTTATTTTCTTTTGGTTTGGGATGTTGTTTTGGCTTCTTGAACCTTTGGTTTCAAGAGAGATTATTATTTATATTTGGTACAATTGTATCTATATGTATTAGTGTGTTATACAGTTCCAATGGAATCAATGTCGGACAAAAGTGATTGATCAGTTTCGAATTGTGTTTTGAAAGAAGTTGTCTTGCCAACAAGATACAAAAGAATGTCCAGTAGATCAAGAAAAAAAATACAGATGAAAAACTAACATCAAACATTAACTGTTATGGGCGATGTGGACAAGAAGACCACAATCGAAGAATTTGTACTTTCTTCCCAAAAGTATCTTGATTAATACTTTTTTAAAGTACTTTGTTTTTTCAGATCTAATAATTTTTCAAATTATAATATTTCTTTCCACTATTACAAATGTTCACATTAAAAAGTGCTTTTAGCTTACTAATTTTTTATCCAATAAATTGTAATGCTACGTTTTTCAGTTCTGTCTATATTTTTTATTATTATTGTCACGACCCAAAACCGAGCCGCGACTGGCACCCACACTTACCCTCCTATGTGAGCGAACCAACCAATCTAAACCCTAACATTTCAATATAATATCAACAGAAAGTAATGCGGAAGATTTAAACTCATTAATAAACACCAATTCAATAACTTCTAAAATTCAACATCTATTATTCCCCAAAATCTGGAAGTCATCACCACAAGAACATCTATGATCAAATTACTAAACTAAGAGTATTCTAA
>NC_028640.1:29011141-29023099 GCF_001406875.1 Solanum pennellii
AGAGAGTCGATTTCAGTACCCAAATTTCAGAAGTCTAAGTCTTTTGGAACGAGACCCCCTCGACGGCCCGTCGTGCCCATGACGGTCCGTCGTGGGTTCCGTCGACTCACACAGTTTTTCCAGAAATAAAATCTGCTGCTCAAAACGACTAAACCGGTTGTTACAACTAAATATATTGAAACTTAACTGATTTGTATCAGGTATAAAAATATAGTATCAGGTGTTGTGATACATGCAAATTTTGTTATATAAAAAATAATTGTGTATCATATACATAATATAGTTTTGAAAAATCTTGTATCTGCTAATAATATAGTATCAATTATACATTAATTGTAATATACTCTATATTACAATTATAAAGTATAAAATATATGATATATAAAATACTTATAATTGTGTATCATATACATAATTTTTGATATTTTGTATCAGATAATATATGATGTATAAAATACTTATAATAGACAAAACGTAACAAGGTACTAACAATAACAAATATCATATTCAAAATAAACAATTTTGTTTCAAAAAACTGTAAAACTTGAGAAAATGATTCTTGAAAGATAACAAACCCTCCAAAATATTAACTAATGTGTCTTACAAAAAATAAACATCAAAAGTTGTCTGTGAATTGGTACATAATCACTAATATATATGATCCAAGTCATCTTATTGTTATAAAGTGAAATAGCTCTTCATCTTTAGTGGATCATCGCTAATGGCTAACATATCCCACCTTGACCTTGTTGAGATCGCACTTCCATAATAGTGTTGCATATCTTGTGCGAAGGTAGTCAGCTCAGAAATCATTAGATGGATGTTGGCTTCATCGCTAAAGAATTCAACAAAGGCAACTACAAACATTCAACCATCACTATAAATATTCTGCAGATACATTATAACAATAAATTAAATTTGAACAAAAAGTCAATTACATGATATAGTAACTATAAAAAAATCTTATTGCTTAGTTGATACGTAATGATAATAATAGTAACTGATACTCAATACCACTTGATAATATTTGTTTCTGATACTAAATGAAACATTATATATTCATTATATGTTATTTAGGTATTGTAGTGAAGCTATTTTATAATATGATACACTATTCTGCAGTATCTCATCAAATTAATTTCTACTATATAGTTTGATAGATTAGTGACAATATATCGAAAAACAAAAAGAATCAAAATTATGATTTTATATATAATTTCATAAGATTTAAATCAAGGTACAATATAATATGATAATTTATCATTGTTGTCAACATATCTAATGTTTTAAAAATAACTCATCAGGCCTAAAGTTCTTCCACATTTGCTTTAAAAGATGAAGTTTCATTTTTCTTCGATTTCGTCTTCTAAATATTATGATTCGTCATTGTTAATGGATCCTACAATCTCTTGGATCTATTTTCAACTCAATCATCATCATCAGAATTGTAAAGAATTGATTAGATCTATTTTCATGAAATTTTTCATCATCAAAATCAACTACACAAGGTACCATACTAAAAAAAAGGGAGCAAAATTCATATGTATAATAAAATTGTTAATAAAAACAATAATTTTTTTATTAAAAAACTGAAATCTGAAGAATTGAAAATAAAAAAATGATGAAAAAATAGTTCTATCTCTTTAGTAACTTGAAATTTATGAACTTGAGAGAGAATAGATTTGAAATTTAAAAATTGAGCGATTGATGTAACTATTGATATATGGGAGTGATTTTAGGCGTAAAAATAGGAAAAAAATCGTTGGATTGAAGGGATGTGAATAATGTATCAGAAAAATGAGAGAAAAAGAGGAAAAAAGGGATTTTTGAAGTATTTTGAAAAGGTAGGGAATTTTAGAAATTATGAAAAGAAAGATTGTGTAGTTAAATAATTTTTCCTTTTTAGTATTAGGACAAGTTCAAGATTTGGGAATTTGGGCCAAAGGCCCAGATTTGATACTTATTTCCGCACTTTTATTATTATTGTTAGCTAACAAAATAGGATAAATTACCTAACTACACAACCTTTTTTTTTTTTTAATATTCTCTAAAATTTCCTATCATTCTCATATATATAGTAAGAGAGAAAGAGAGAGGCTAGGAGAGGTGAAAAGCGTCATTTGCCAACGCCACAAATACACATTAATTATTATCAATAAATATTAATTATTCATAATATATATTTAATTAAAAATAATATTAAACAACAACAACAACAACAAAACCAACATGACAATGACAACGACAACGACGACAACAACAACAACAACAAACAACAACATCAACAACAACAACAAACAACAAAAAATAACAACAACAAGAACAACAACATGTAACCTTTATTTTTTTCTTATAAAGTATGAATTATTAATTATTAACTACATGTAATTATATCAAATATTAATTATAACTTCAAATACAAGTAAAAAATTTAAAGCATTTTCATATTTAATGTGACCGTTTTAAAAAACCATATAAAAAGGATTAAAAATAAAATATATCTACAAAACCTACTAAGCCCAAGTGAATTTTGTAAAAATAAAAGATAACTCAAAATTTATTTAACAAAACAAATTTAAAATCTACAAAAAGAATGTGAAAATAAAAAATAAAGTAACTGAAAAACTTGGTTTGTTCAAATATGTAACCACTTCTTACTTTTGAAGTCCTATACAAAAAAACGCAACCACCTATCCATAAACATTTATTCCTTCATTCTATAAATACATTTACGTTTTTCAAGAATTTTATTTGATTTTGATAGAATTTTCATTGACCCACATTTTGTTGATTGGTCGATGTCTAATTTTATATGCTCTATATATTTTGAATCCAGTAAGTTTTTTAAATTTTTTGTTGGCGTGTTTATATAAACTAAACTGTATACGCACCTGCGCGTTGCGCGGTTAGTTGAGGGTCTTTGAAATTTATTGTACTATAAACTGATATTGTAAAGTTTATATTCCAAAATGTTCATTTAGCACATTGATAGATTTTTCCAAAATACTTATAAAAACGAATAAATGGATAAAATTATAGAACAAAATAATACTTCCACCAATCAACAAAATGTGGGTCAAAGAAAATACTAGCAAAGTCAATAAAAATAATTCTTGAAAAAAATAATATATTAATAGAATGAAGGAATAAATGGATATAAATTGGTGGTTGCCTTTTTATATATATATATATATAAGAATTCAAAAGTAAGAAGTTTCTTTTTAAGGATTGGAAAAGACATCAATTATATAAAACAAGACAGATTACAATTTGGCATAGTAGACCAAAAGCGTCTACTAGCCCAAAGGCTCAAAACCAGCCCCAAACAAAATGTAATATAAAAGGAAATAAAACCTAAACAAGACTAACTAGGAAATACCCCATAACCCTAAAAATGGAAAGCTCAAAGAGCTCAGATGCACATCGTTAGAACCATCGCGAGTTGAGGTATGAAATTGAGACCACTTCAAGAACATTACATTCGAGTGATGAATTTATGATCACCGACAACCTTAATCCAGATCTGCCATGGAAATAGCTCAAATAGCTTGGATTGATTTCACTCAAGACACCTACAAGTCTTACAGATGCCATGAAATCAGTTCCAAGAAAGAGTTCTTCGTCTTTATGTTAAATTCCCACACTAATCTACATGAGGTAACTAGCTCACAGTTATGCCACACGATTTGTCAGCTCGTTGATTTTTGATTTACCAACCATTTCACTTTATCTACAGATTGAGCTTCAAGAAAAGCTAATACCACTATTTTGACAAAGATGATCTGATTTATTCTCAAATATCAACAATTAACGTTAATCACCAGCACGTAAGAATATTGAAACTTCATGTTACATGATTTTATGCTCTTGGGGCATTAGGAATAATGGTTAACCATGATCTTGGACTAAAATATTGGTAAAGTAACCGTTATGGTTGTTTGTAACTATTGGTGTAGTTGTTGTATATGCAAGTATGAATGATGTTGTGTTAATTGAGACATCTGATTGTTTGTGTGATTATATGCATCCATATTCTTTATTTTGATATTTATGAATCCTAAGACTTGGAACTTCGTCTTTCTCCATGTTTATAATTCTTCTACCTTGTGTGAAAACCTCTTGGATATTGTTATATTTTTAGTACTTGCAAAATGAGTACCCATGTTCTCAAAGTAATTAGCGAATGGATTTCCTTCTATCAATACATGCTCCACCCTTATTACACCACTGTTTCTAAGTTGCTTAAACCTCTTCACTTCCAAAGTTATCTTCCAAGGGACCTCCCACATACCTTAAAGCATATTTGTTGTTGTTGTTGTTTTTGTTGTTAAGTTTTTACTGCTTGTTGTTGTTGTCGTTGTTGTTGTTGTCGGTGTTGTTGTTGTTGTTGTTGTTGTTGGTGGTGGTGGTGGTGGTGGTGGTGGTGATGGTGGCGGTGGTGGTGTATTTGTTGGTGGTGGTGGTAGTGGTGTTGTTGTAATCGTTGTTGTTGTTGATGTTGGTGTTGGTATTGTTTTTTGTGTTGGTGTTGTTGTTGGTGTTTTTTTTGTGTTGTTGTTGGTGTTGTTGTTGTTAGTGGTGGTGGCGGTGTTGATGTTGTTGTTGTTGTCGTTGTCGTTGTTGTTGTTGTTATTGCTGATGGTGATGGTGGTGGTGGTTGTGTTGTTGTTGTTGTTTTTGTTGTTGTTGTTGTTAGACAACTCTATCTTTGACTTCCATGTTCTGGGAGGGTTTCCTTTCGAAATAGTTTATGGTTTGCTTTCCGTTTTTTATCTTTTCCTATTGTAAGAATTATTCTATGTTTAGTTCTACCCTTTTTCTCACTACTTCATGTTTTAGGTATGGATCGACTTACCTTCCCTTGGGTTTTAGTTTGTCATCATGACTTGGGAAGCTGAGTTGTGACAGTTTTGGACCAAACAATAAACAAAGGGCATTTTTATTTCATTTCACATAGTTAAGAGAATTTTTGACCCTTTTTGCTTAAATAAAACTGAATTCACAAAGCAAGTGTGATCAAGCAATTTTTGTTAAAATGGGCATCTATGAAAAAAATATTTACTAAATCTTAAATAATTAATGAAGAAAATTTAAATTCACAAAATAAATGTGATTTAGTAATTTAGGATAAAACAAGTACATATATGAATAATTTTCTATTTACTATTCTTTGACCCTAAAGTTTAATAAAATCAAAAGTTTTTTCTTATTTATTCAATTTTTGCAAACCCAGTGAAGAACTACTAATTATGACATCTGATTTAGATCCTTTAACAAGACTCTTGTGAAATTACACATTCAATTCAGCTAGACATGACATATTATTTTCCATGAACTGCGTTGTATATGATGATATCACTCATCACACTTATATAGAAACTTGTAGGCTTTTTTCCCTATGAGTTGTCACTTTTAAGTTTTTGAGAATCGAGCTAAACGCTGAATTTAAAACCTTCTCTAATTAATTTTCCAGAATTTATTTTGGAGATTTCACAGGTGAGATATGATTGAGGTGAACTGCTCAGCAAAAAACTCTTATCATTTCTGACTCAGGAAAAGTGACAAAATTTTTGTTGAACATTTCACTTTAATTGTAGCTCACCAGTAAGTTCTTCGAAATGAATTCCGACCACATCAATTTGATAGGATTTTTAGTTTACTGTTTAACTAGACTCTCAAACGCTGAAAAATTACTAGTGAAAGGAAGAAAAAGCCTAGGGGTTTAAATTTTATTGTGATGAGTGATCCTACAAAATGTGATTCACCGAAAATAACATGTTATGTCTAGCTGAACTAATGTGTTATGTCACGAGAGTCTTGTTAAAAAATCTATATTAGGTGTCATAATTAGTAGTTATTTACTAGAACTGCAAGAAAAATAAACGATAAAATATTTTCATTAACTAACTTTTATGGTCAAAGATTAGTAAATAGAAAATTATTCATATATACACTTGTTTTGTGTTAAATTACTTGATCACATTTCATTTATGAATTTAAATTTTCTTCACTAATTATTTAAGATTTAGTAAATATTTTTCATACATGCCCATTTTATTAAATATTGATTGATCATACTTCTTTTGAGATTTTTATTTATTTTTTAGAAAAGGGTCAAATGTCCTCTGTTTATGTTTGGTCCAAAAAAATTCATGACCAAACTTCCCGAGTCATGATGACAACTACTAAAATTCACCGGTAGGTAAGATGATCTTTACCCCAAAAAAGAACTGAGTATAACTATAAAACTACACAGGAAGTAATTCTTACAATAATAAAAGATAAATATGAAAAGCAACCCAAAAACTATATACCAAGGGAACCCTTCCAGAGTCTGAAATTCACGAGTACAAAGTTGTCTAAAGATATAAATACAAGTCCAAAAAGCGGACAACAACAATTCATCTCAAAGGGAAAAGACAACCTAACATAAATATAGAAGGAGATAGGCTGATCTATAATACTTATCGTGATCAACGACACTACTTCCTATTCAAGTATCTACGATCGTCGATAATATAGTAACCCAATCGAGGGTTGAGGTCGTGTCCCAAGGAAGAGGTAGTGAAAAGTTGTAGTTAATTAGAACTTCATTCTAATTAGTCGTAGCTCAAGAAATTTGCGACTAAAAACATTTTAAATTAATGAAAGTGACATGAAAGTTTCAAATATCAAATGAGAGCTTTTCACGAGTAATAAAAATAGAAAAATAAATGAGAAAACTAAGCAATGGAAGGGGAAATTCTTGGAATGTGACTGCAATGCCGATTAATCAAAATTGTTTGGTTCATGCTTTCGATAAATTTGTAGAAAAATAGTGACTACGCTAATCTTTATATGGACATAAGTTCTCTATGTCGAGCAACTTACCCCATTTCAAATGGGTATCCTTTCGGACACTCATTTTCCGCATGAAGACCATTCTACGCCTTATGTCACTCCCTCTCTCGAGCTTAGTGTTAGGATATGGTACTAGGGTTCACCTTTCGGGCTGAACCTCATGTCAACCCACTCTTTAGTCCATTATCTAGCGGTTTGGTTTAGCCACTTCTCTCTCGAGCATGCCAAAAACACATGGGTAAACTTGTATTTACAACTACAAATGCATTAAATTAAACCACAATCACTGACGACATCATCATTAAAATATCTTTAATCTACCAACAAGAAAACCCATCAAAAATATTAACCCATATTCGCTAAATCACACCCCAAGAATGAAATTTTTAGCCACACATTGAGAAAGAGAAACAATACCTTCAATGATTTTGAAATCAAATGGGTATAAGAAATAAAGTCTGGATTTGAGCAAAGAGAGAGGAATCAAGGAGACCCATTTCCAAATAAAAGAAGGAGAGACCCTTTCTTCTTCAAGTCTTCAAAATCCTTACAAAACTTTTGAGTAAAATACAAAAAGTACTAATAAAATATGATATTATTTGTCTCTAGTCGGAATTCTAAAAAAATGATCCAATGTTTTAAAAATTACAACTCTACTAGTACTTATAGATTTCATATTTGTGTTGCATAGGATCAAACGACGACTTTAGTAGGAACCGTCGATTAACTCGGCGATTTTCCCATAGGTATTGTCCATTGCCTTGTGGTACAACCTTCCACAATATCGTTCTTTGGTTTGTTGGGTGATGAGATACTGCTTTAGGAAACTACTTGGTGATACGTCAACTGCTCCTCTCTACAACTAATTTGACCCTTCCCTTCAAAGATTAGCACACTAGAACAAAGGACAGCCTTCATGCCTATCGATGATCCACCAGGTGTACTTAATGATGCTCAGGCATTCATTTCTTCACTTTTCTCTGTCTTTTTGCTCAATTTTACGACATAATGTGCATGCTTCCCTTAGATCCTTAAATACGTGAAACTTACGAGTTATCATGAGATATTGCAATAAAATAAGCATTTGAGAACACTTTTCTATTCAAATGTAGCCCTAAATGAGTTTGATCTGTGGACTCAGCAACACACCCAACTTAAATTTTTGCTTGTCCTCAAGTAAAACTCAAGTTAAGCAATTCAAAAGAAATGTCTCAAATAGTTCTATACAAGACTCAATCATGAATGTACACAAAAAGACTCAAACTATTTATACAAAGATCAATTGTCTACTCAAAGATTCAAGTTGTGACACATCATAATCAAATATTCTCGAGCTCTCATTACTTGCTTCAAATGCAAGTTCAAGCTCAAACATAAGCATTCATATGTCTTTACACAAATGATTATTCCATTTTCACACACAAGTGTATAATCAATCTAAATTTCAGGAATCAGATACAATGCTCACTCTCATGAAGAGGACCACAATGCGTGCTTTCACCCATAGGTTTGCCCTTATTTTCAAGTCAACAATGTTTCCACTTTCTCAAGATCAAGAAGGTTTTCTAAGGCTTGTAATGGGGTTGAGTGCAAAGGTATAATCATTTAGGCTTAGTAACTAATGGTCCTCATGAATTGTGGTTCGTATAACACTTCCTTTATGCTTCCTTCTTCATCTTCTTTTGTGATCATAATTCATCCTATCATTCACTTCACATGGATTGCTTGAAAACCCTATTCCATTTTGACTTTTATTCCATTACTTTTCTTTTTCATTTTATTTCTTTTCTCTTTATTTTTCTTTTTTTATATAGAGAGTTTCCTTCTTTTCACAACACCATGAGTTAAGGGAGATTTTTCTTGCACTTTTTTTGGCTTCAAGGAATCTAAATTTGAAAGGTGAGATATAATGAAGAAACATTAAATGTTGGGAAGAAAGGTGAATGATAATGAAAAGGTAAATTGTACTAATTTAATTATTTTTTCAGTTTAAAACGGTTATTACTGTGTATTTTGGTCTGATAAATGACTCTTGTCATAAATAAAATTATAAAAATATTAAAATATACTAAAATATGAATACATATAATTTTATAAAAATATTGTCATTTTGTCATTTTAAATAAATATTTAAAATTCTTGTTATTTTGACTAATTTTGTTACTAATTGTTACTTAATTTCTAATTAATCCTTTTAAAATATTTTAAGAATCCTTTTTTTCTTTTTCTTTCCTTTTCTGGATATATAATTCATAACCCTTCCTATCCAACGATTTGTTCCTATATTCAAGCCTAAAAAATCACTCTCACATATTGTTAGTTACATTCATCACTCCATTTTTAAATTTCAGATCTATCATATCTCTAGTTCATCAATTTCAAGTTCCTAAAAAGGTAGAACTATTTCTTTATCAATTTTTTTCTTTCAAGTTCTTCAATTGTCATTTTTGATAATAATTTTGTTAAGATTTTGCACCTACAATTATGAAATCGTCACTTGAGCTAATATCGACTTTAGGTATTTTATCATTAGCGGTTGTTATTATGAACATCGATGGAAAATTTTTGTGAAGAAAACGACGGAAAATAAAGTTTGTTGCTGGTAGGGTTGATTTTTAGAAAAAATGGTGATTTTGGATTTTGATTTCTTATATATATGATTTTGCTTCCTCTTTTAGTATTGGATTTATTATGAAAATTAATCTCACCTAGTATTTGTTTATGATGATGAAACATTCATGAAAATAGATCTAATCAACAAAGCAATACGTTAGTTACGAAGAATTTGACAGCGGAGAAGTCAAAAAAAGATACATAGTCGAGTTCTAACTCTACTGTTGAGAAAACACTCAAAGAAAGAAAAAAAAAGTTGGATCTATCATTACACGATCAACACTATCAAAAATAAAAATTTTCAATATATCTTGTTTATTTTGACTCTTAATTTAGTGTTTGTTAGTGTTCGTATCGCTCCGATACATCACTGCTACAATACATAATGTATCAAGTTTTATAGAATTGTCATTATTATTTGTGGACACATCCATTTGAATATTTTACTTTTTAAAAAATACATTAAATTAAGTTTTAGAATCTTTCTCTATAAACTTTGTTATTTCTTAATCTCACTGTATATATTTTTCTTTAATTTTTGTTGTTGTAATTATAGCGCTTGTGGTATACAATACAAAATAGGGTACCTTTAAAATTATCTGATATAGATAAGCTTTATAAATTTGAGTATCACATAATTTTATTATTCAATACGTTGTTTATTATGTTATTGATACATTTGATATTTAACCACTACAATGTATATTTCGACATGCATCATTTACATGAATTAATGTATCAAAAATATTATTTTGTCTTTCCTTTTATATATATATATATATATATATATATATATATATATGATGTTTTAACATAAAATTATAGTCGTTCACAATCATGATGGATAAGATATGTTATTATCCTCTAATTTTAAATTTAAACTTTCATACAATTTTGACAACCAAAAAATGACAAAAATTACTTTATCTGGTAAAATGAATAAATGATACAAAAAATCAACATTTTATAATTTAATGATAATTATCAACAGTTCTTATTTATTTTTCTTCATTTTAACTTCTCGATACATTAATCATAAGAAATAAACAAAATGTACAAAAAATTAGAGTTTTGTGTAACAAATGAAGAATTTAATCAATATACATTATAATGTTTAATTAACAATAATGTATCTATTATTACTAAAAATTCATAACATGTGAATATAGAAAATTACAAAAAATAAAATAAAAAATTAAATACATACCCTCATTCACGAACATTTTGATGTGTTTACAAAAAATTACATGTATAATGTATCATCTATAAAATACATTTTTCACAAACACGATAAAATGCATAAATATTATAGTATCATGATCCTTTATATCAAGAACACAGTAACTCACAACTCTAAAAACTCATTACTACATATGTCAAACTAGTAATGTATCACGTTGTAACCATTAATGTATCATGACTTATATATCCATATAAAAATTTAAAAACTAATAAGATACCTATTAAATAACAAATGTAAAATAAATAAAAATAAATTAACATGTATCTGATACTTTATATTATCATCACACTAACTCATAGATCTAAAAACACAATATATTCAACTAGCCTATGCCTCCAGATGATTGAAGATTGATGTGTAGAATTATCCAACGCATGACTTAGAATTGGATGTAGTGGTGTTTGCTTTGAATATATGACGTCACTACTTTTAAAATATTTTAAGAATCCCCTTTTTTTCTTTTTCTTTCCTTTTCTGGATACATTATTCATAACCCTTCCTATCCAACGATTTGTTCCTATATTCAAGCCTAAAAAATCACTCTCACATATTGTTAGTTACATTCATCACTCCATTTTTAAATTTCAGATCTATCATATCTCTAGTTCATCAATTTCAAGTTCCTAAAAAGGTAGAACTATTTCTTTATCAATTTTTTTCTTTCAAGTTCTTCAATTGTCATTTTTGATAATAATTTTGTTAAGATTTTGCACCTACAATTATGAAATCGTCACTTGAGCTAATATCGACTTTAGGTATTTTATCATTAGCGGTTGTTATTATGAACATCGATGGAAAATTTTTGTGAAGAAAACGACGGAAAATAAAGTTTGTTGCTGGTAGGGTTGATTTTTAGAAAAAATGGTGATTTTGGATTTTGATTTCTTATATATATGATTTTGCTTCCTCTTTTAGTATTGGATTTATTATGAAAATTAATCTCACCTAGTATTTGTTTATGATGATGAAACATTCATGAAAATAGATCTAATCAACAAAGCAATACGTTAGTTACGAAGAATTTGACAGCGGAGAAGTCAAAAAAAGATACATAGTCGAGTTCTAACTCTACTGTTGAGAAAACACTCAAAGAAAGAAAGAAAAAGTTGGATCTATCATTACACGATCAACACTATCAAAAATAAAATTTTTCAATATATCTTGTTTATTTTGACTCTTAATTTAGTGTTTGTTAGTGTTCTTTCACGACCCAAAACCGGGGCCGCGACTGGCACCCACAATTTCCCTCCTATGTGAGCGAA
>NC_028640.1:29033099-29037313 GCF_001406875.1 Solanum pennellii
TTCCCCGGACTTACGTCTACTAGATCATGACGCGCACTACGTATAAAAATATGAGGCATAACATCAGAACTGGACTAATTCAACAAAAAATAGGTCTGGACCCTAGTACGTAGACGTGAAAATAAGTCGAGCATTGGAACCAAATTGGTTTAAAGGAACAAATGAATGAAACTTGAGAAGTAATTAGAAACAAAGCTAGAATTGTGGCTCAAGGGTTTTCTCAACAAGTAAGAGTCGACTAGATGAAAATTTTGCCCCCGTTACAAGGTTAGAATCCATTCTCTTTCTTTTGGATTTTGATGCTCACAAAGGTTTTAAATTATTTCAAATGGACGTAAAAAGTGCTTTCTTAAACGGTTTTATTGAGGAAGAAGTTTAAGCAACTTCCAAGTTTTGAAAATCCAAATTTTCCCTATCATGTTTTCAAACATTCATAAATGTTTGATGTTCTTTGTGCTTGGTATGATAGTCTAAATAATTTTTTAATCAAATGTGTTTCACTCGAGGAAAAATTTACACTACTATGTTCATCAAATGATCCTCTTTAAACAATATCAGTATTCAAAATTACGCCAATGATATTATTTTTGGAAGTGCCAATGTCTCTCTGTGCAAAAAATTCTCTGAGCTTATACGAAGTGAATTTTAAATGAGTATGATGGGTGAACTAACATTCATTTTCGGGATGCATATTAATCAAACTGATAAGGGAACCTTTCAATGTCAAACAAAGTATTGCAAAGAAATTATTGAAAATTTTGGAATGGAAAACTCAAAATCTGTAGCCACTCCGATGAGCTCTACATGCTCTCTTGATATATGAAGAAGGTAAGAAAGTCGATGAAACAAAATATAGAGGTTTTTGTGACGCTGATTATGCAGTTGATAAAGATGACCCAAAAAGCACTAGTGGCTTTTGTCAAACTCTAGGAAAATCTTTGATTTCCTGGAATAGAAAAAAAACAGAGATATGTCTCTCTATCCACCACAGAAGCAGAATATATTGCTGTTAGTTAATGTTATGCATGGGTTGATCAAATAAGTGACTATGATTTATCTTCTAAAGCGGTTAAAATTATGTGTGAGAATTCTAGTGCTATTTGACTTTCAAAAAACTTTTGTGCATCATTCTCGTGCTAAGCATATTGATATTAAACATAATTTTATTCGAGATCATGTTTTATATGGAGATATTGAAATTTCTTTTATTAACACTGATTTTCAATGAGACGATATTTTAACAAAACCACTTTTGGAAGAAAGATTTTGCTCTCTAAGAAAATCTTTGAATCATCTAGAAAGTCCCTTAAATTCTTGAATTGGTTGCTCTCATTAATGGCTTGACTGTCATTCGTTCTTTTTATGCTTCAATTATTGTGTATCCTTCTATACTTCTATTCCTAGTCTCTTTATTAGAGCCTCTCCCTTTCCCTCTAAACTGTCTATCACATCCGGGTTTACCTCCTAGACGTAACCGGCGTCGTCGTCCTTTTTAAGAACTAAGACTAGCCTCTTAGTTTTATGTCATTACATCCATAGGTTGAAAAATATGGAAAAATTTTAAAAATTTATTACCTCTACTAGGAGGTTTACATAGACCTCTACAAACACATAATATATATTCATATCGAGTATACATACACCCTTCATATAGGAAGGTTACATAGCCTTCAACTTTTATTGCACATACATATATAAAAATATAAAAATAGTCTCAACGATTGTCTCGTCTCATACCATCTAAATGGATATCACAATATGGGCGTAGCCCTAACATCAATTTAACAAGACCATGTATAGGTCATACGAAAGTACAATATTCATATAACAAGGAAAGAAATGATTGAGTCAATAAGCTCATAACAAAATCCAAATCTAGAATATGTCATTTCCCTCGAAAGTGGAGGACCTACCCCACTTGGATGAAAGGAAGAATCCAAGACTTCAATAATATCGCCTTCCAAACTCTTCAGCGACTGGAACCTAAAATGTTTGGGAAAAGGGAAGAAAACGGGGTTAGTACTCCACATGTACAAAGTATGAGATCTTTTGCACATACATAAGCATAACATGCAAAAAGGGACTTTTTATCAAAGCATGCCATCTTTTTGGGGTTTAATGTAAAGTCAAGTAAGTCATATTAATCAACCAAAAATACTTACTATCTCAACAAGTAATACTTATCCCAACACACTTGAAATCATGATTTACTACAACCCTAACATCAAGGAATAATATCACAAGAATGAATAAGAGTTAAACAAATCATAATAAGCAAGACAACTACTCACAAGTCCTTATCAAGTCAAAAAGGGCAATGACCAAGCAAAGCCCCATAACCTTACTCAATCAAGTATCCTCAACAAGAAAACATGATCAATGTCCAACTTTACATATCATAGCGCTTAGGCTTGCATTTCATCATGTATTTCATAAATGAACTAATCAACATATAGTATCAACAATTTACCATGGTCATCATATATACATCATATCTTATCATAACATAAAAATACATAAGAACCTCCTCCTAAGACTCCCCTCAAGGCTAACTAATGCAATGTCTAGGTAGAGTCACATACCCCTACCTAGACTAGGTTAGACCCCATAGGTTATCCAAGTTAGTGTTCAAGTCCTTTTATTCATTTTAACTTTTGGGAACATCTTGCCCTAACCAACATAGACTACATAAGCTAGTGTGGAATCCGGTGTAGTAAAACCCTACACCGAAAGAAGGTGGACTACTTGCCAAGGTAGTACCAAAAAATAAAACGTAGCAACTACGTGGATCTCAAGAACTAGGAGATTTAGTTGGGACCCTCTTTATGCGCCATGCATTATAGTCTCCAATCCGAGAGTAATTTAGTGTTCCTACCTTCCCTATGTGGGAAGGGACACTCCTCTATCTAGTTCACTCGGTGCTAATCTAGCGTTCCTTTTTGAAATGTCTTTAAGCCTTTAATTACGATTCTTAACTTAATTTAGGCCATAGGGTCTACCCCTTGTATAATCATCACAATTAATACCTCAATAAGAATTTTATGAGTATAAGTCCTTTCATCACCCCAATTCATATAAATAAGGTTAACACATTAGCATTTTATAACATATTAAAGCACATTGATAGTTTTCACCGTCCTTATAGCACATACACCTTAATCAACCAAACCACATAGTGAAGATATTTCAATTCAACATCATACCACTCTACAGTCCTAGTACAAGGCATACTTCAAATTTAATATCATGACTTAACAACAATTAATCACAATTACCAGTAAATGTAGAGATTCTAAGACCTACCAAGTCTTCTCATAGTCTATCATCAAGCACATACCATCAATCCATAACTCAACCCAACTTGGGGAGTAACATCATCGCACAATGATAACCAATAGAATAACAAGGCCAATTGCATCTCTATAACACAATTCATCTTTAGATCACTATTTGAGACAAGGTACGTAGGCTAATTTCACATTATAATTCATAACCTAAATCACATATCAAGAACTAGCATGATAGCCATATAATTCATCTGAATTTAATCATAATAGAACCATAGGATTGTAATCAAATCAACAACCAACTCAATTGAATGATCACCATACAATACAGGTCAAGATCACTACCTAAGGTTAGGGATAAAGGATCATATTCTTCAATTTAGACCAAACCATCAATAATTTACAATAAAAAAGTTGAATTACATGTTAATCTACTCAACATAACCCTAAGAATTCATTAACAACTCAATCCATAACTTAAATTTCGTAATTGAATGAAACTCATAAGAAAATTCAACTTTTTGAAATCTATTTTGAAGGAACCCTTTGAGGAAAGAATGTCAAAGGTGAATAGAACCCATACCTTAATGTTTCTCAACAATTTTATGAAGAATCCACCCTTTTTCCAGCCCTAAATTTTAGTTCTTGCTAGCCTACAATGGTGAGTTCATGTAGAGAGAGAAACAAGAGAGAAGGAAGAGAGTTTATTTTGAGAGTCGTCTTTAGGTTAATGAGGGTTAAGGGTATATACAGTGGGGCTTAATTAACTTAATTAGTCTCTCTTTAATCCCTAACTAACCCCTAAACAACTTAATTATTTAAATGAAATCATTTAAAATTGAACAATGAAACTCGACCCTCACCGACGAAACGAGACCCCGATCGACGGTCCATCGATGCATCGACGAACACCCCCCCCCCCCCCCC
>NC_028640.1:29037349-29070101 GCF_001406875.1 Solanum pennellii
CCCCCCCCCCGTCCTGCACTCCGTCATCTCGGTCATAGACTTGGCAGGCGAGGGATTCCTCGAAATTTTCTAAGTGTGGGATGACAGTGGCCTCGACGCGTCGTCGAGCCACTAACACCCCGCCAACCCCCTTCTGTCGCGTGTAACAGTAGCTAGGTAAGCAAGATTCTTCATGAATCTTTCTAAATGTGGGACGACGGTGGCCTCGACGCCCCATCGAGACACACACAGACCTTCGTCTGTCTCATCGATGCACACTGCCAGACAGTGTTACATTAAACTTCAGGGGTCCTTCTCAAGGGCCCTTGGTCTGTCCTTGGGGAGGAGTACCCGGATGTTTCGACCATAAAATAACTTAAGCGCCTATTAGATACCCTTTCACAACTTTTCGTACATTTTCGACTCCTAAATAATAGTAAAATAGGCTAAGGCACGGTAAATTCCCTTTTGACACCTATGATAGGCTTTACAAAGAGTCTTGGATTTTCAAGGTGTTACATTGTCATTCTTCACAGTCATGTCAATACCTTTTCATATTCCTCTCTCTCTTTACCTTTATATGTTCTTTTCTTGTGTATTTCTTCTCATCACCTTCTTATTTCTTTTTCTCTCAAAAATGGAAAAGTCAATTATTCCCTCTTCCTCTGTTACTCGCAAAAGTGCTCGAAACAAAAGCAAAGTCAAAGTGTCGGCGGCTATATTTCTCAACTTTGAAGATTCTGATGATCATGATCCTCTTGTATCCATCGCATCGTCTCGGGGTAAGCTTCCTACTGATTCTGATGATAATGGCTCACCCAACAAAAAATTCAATTTTGACTTTGATAGCTGTATGTACAAGAAAGTGGACTTCTAGAGTGCATATCATGAATCCTCTTTCATTCTCTAAAATATAAAACCCTAGTTTATGGTAAGGTGGTTAACCTCAATATCCTCAATTCCTTGAATTTCATATAAAAAATCTACTTAACTTCCAGGGTCAGGCTAACATCTTTTTTGTTCTCATAGTTGTCTATGATCCCCTCGTTCTTTGTTTCTATGCCAACCTTTGCTCTCCCAAACTGGTGAACTTGAATCTTTGGTTCTAGGGAAGCGCAACTTTATTGATTGTAAAAAATTTGATTATATTTTTGGGATTTCTGGCTCTGGGATCAAGGCCCCTTTTAAAAATTATTGGCCTTTTGACAGTGATGTCTCATATGATCAAGACAACGAGGGATATTGATCCTTCCAATCTAATTCCCTCTCACTTAGGTCCTAAAAATCTTCCCTTTAATCTGAGTACATAGAGCTACTCTCCTCCTAGGATAGGGTCCCACTCTACGCTTACTTAATGTGATACATTTTTTGTCTACTGCTTAGTGTCTGGCGTGAAAGTACATCTCTTGTCCTTTATCATCGCAGTCATGACTGATGTTATCATTGATCCCACCAATCTCCCTTTTGGAATGATCCTTACATGCATCTTTGAATTCCAGTACATGTGCCCAGATGATTATTCTTCGGTGTTTGTCAAGCAATGCTACAAATCTCATGCCTTTCAAAGTATGGGATTTATTCACTCATGTTCCTCCTGGCTTCTCAAGACTGACTTCGATGAGTTAGCTCTAAGAAAGAGAAACTCAAGTCCTCATTGTCAATCTCTGTCTCTATTGCAAAGCTAACTGTAGTATTGGAGAATCTGGATGCAATGCAAGCCAAACTTCATGCTATGTCCACCTCTATATATCAAGTCAGTGATGTCATGACCAACTTTAGTGCCATGGGTGAACAGGTTGACTCCCTAAAAGACTTTTGCTCACAAGTCACTTTAAAATTAACAATGTGAAAGATGTCTCTAAAGAAATTGGTGCTGATATTGCCAAGATTCGCCTGAGATTTGACCAAATCGTGAAGGAAGCCATCAAAATTGCTACAAAATTTCAAGATGGTTTGAAGGCTATCTCAACCTCTATGTCCACCAGATTGGAGGAAATGTCCATTGTTATTGTCAATACTCTGACCTATTTCCTTAAGCCACGTTAATTGTCTGTTAGCTTTGTTGTTGTGTCTCCTTTACTCTGCGTGTGTAATGAGTTATGTTGCTCATTTTAAAACGATGGTTCGTTGTTGTTTTTGTTTGAACTTTATTTTCTTTCCTTTTTGTTGATGCCAAAGGGGAAGAAACTTATCTTATATTTGTGTTTATCTTATATGTGTGTTCTTGTTGACTTGTGTGTTACTGTTGCTCGTTGCTTTGCTTACTGCCAATAATTGCTTGTTGTTTACTTTGTTCATCTTTCCTTACTATCTTTAATAAATTTCACCAAAGGAGAAGTCATTCACAAAACAAAAATCTCTCAACAGTTATTCAAGGGGAGTAAGTCAAATTACACCTTATCATATTAAGGGGGAGCAAGTTAGAAATCCACCACACAAGTCAACTACATGGAAGTATCACTGCTCACATATTGTCATCATTAAAAAGGGAGAGATTGTTAGTGCAAAGTTTTAATGATAAATAATTTATATCGTTTCAGGATTAGGTGATCATCGAAAAGGAAAGAATAGTCCTTGATCGGGATACAAGATTGTGCATCTTAAATCAAGGAAGAATCAAAGATTAAAGACCATCAATCAAGGAAGTTGGAAGAGTAAATACATAAATCAGGGCAGGTCTAAAATTAGATCAAATCAAAGACAGCCTAAAACAAAGAATATTTCAAATAGCTACCTCTTGATTTTAAATCAAAAACAACCTTAATCTAACCAAATTTCAAACGGCTACATCTTGATTAAGAAAGGTAAAAATGGTGAAGAAACTCCAATAGTTGGTGAAGACAGAAGAATCAAGGATGAACGACTAGTAGAAGATCTCAAATAAATTGAGGCTTAATTAATGGAAATAAAGACCAGCCTTAATCTTTATTCTTTGAAAATAAGCATCCCTTGCCTTCTATTACACGGATCAAATCTCTTGGGTTGTCCTCTCTTCACAGAAATGATTCAAGTCTAATCACTATAAATATGCTGCATCTACAATGGAGAAAATATACAGTCAAGTGTGAATCATCTCAATACTCCCTATTCTACTTTTGATAAGCATTTTACCACTTAGTTTTACTGTATAAAAAAAAGAGAGAAGAGAGAAATATTGTTGGTAAGCCATTGGATCAAAACAAACGAGTGAAAAGAAATTGAGTGTGACTGTGAAGATACACTCAACTCTGTACACACATCGAAGTTACCAAGTCTAGAATAGAATACCCTTGCAATCCAAGGGGACTGGACGTAATCCAATTTGGATCCCAACCAGTATAAAATTCTTGTGTCAAGTTTACTTTACGCACTTTTAGTTCTATTTATGTCTGCCAGCAACGTGTAGACGACTAAGGCACTTATTAAGTCAACTACCCAACACAAAAAATCAAAAAAAAATAGCAAATGAGATAGTACCCTCCTAAAAGGGATATTTCACAAATCGCATCATCAGACACGATAATGCAAGACCCTCCTAAATGGGATATTTCTATAATATTATGAAATTAAATATTACGACTACACAGAGGGAAACTTCGATTGTATTAACAAATGAGATAGTACCACAATCCAGAAAGATGTCACCATAATTTTATCGATGGAATATTTTCATCATCCTACCAATGGATAAGAATCATCCTATCAATTGATCATCAATGAAGAATCATTATCCTATCAATGGAGCATCAATATCATCCTGGCAATGGATCAACATTATCCTACCGATGGATCATCAATGAAGCATCATCTTCCTATAAATGGATCATTAATGAAGAATCATAATCCTATCAATGGACCATCAGCATCATTCTACCAATGGATCAATATCATCCTACCAATGGGTCATCAACAAAACATTATCATTCTATCATGTAGCAGTAGCATCCTACCAATGGATCGTCATCATCCTACCAATAGATCATCATCTTTATATAAATGAAGCATCATTTTTCACATCATATCAAGTCATCATCCACTGCATCAAGACCGACAAACGGTGACGTCAGAACATTTGTTGAGTACGATAATACATATCTTCTATTCAAATTTTACTAACAAGTTTATTTCATACTTTTTTGGAGTATCCAAGAGAATGAATTCTCATAGAAAACAACAGGTGCGAAAGACATCAGAAAAGATGTAGCAAAGCAAAACATTTTATTAGCGTGAGTAAGGATCAAATTATTGAGTCAACAACCTCGTTACTGTTGGACAATCATCGAGACATCCACCTCGTTATTGGATAATGATCGAGTCATTTACCTTGTTACAGTTGGATAATCATTGAGTCATCTACCTCATTGCAGAGATCACCAGAGTTTGTCATGCAAAAGACAATCAATGACAACTTAAAATTCTCAGCAAATCATGAGTTGTAATGGGCATACTTTGTTCAAAAGCGTTATCCATTATCTTTTACTCTCAACACTTCATAAATTTCTCATCTAGTTGAAAAAGATATTTTTTTCATATCCATTAAGATATACTCATTTGTTGTATGAATGATCTCTCTTTAATTTTTTACTCAAACCGCTAGCTAAAGCGGTAATCTGTCGACTAATAATTTATTTTGAGTGTGTAGAGATATACTGAACATACCTATATGACATCTTTCAAAGCAAGAAGATAACTGAAAATTATCGTAAGAGATGTTACCACTTTTTAGTTACAATTTTTACTAACAAGTCTATTTCAGTCTTTGTCGAGAGCATCCAAGAGGATAAATTCTAAAATCAAACCACAGGTGTGGAAGACATCAACAAGGATGCAGCACAACGTGGAATTTTTTCTTAGCAGCGAACTGGGATATAGTGCAAAGAGGAGTGTCAAAGTCCTAGGACGCGAGCTGATAAGCGACTTCCACCACAACCAAAGCACACCCCTATTAGAAGGAATGTGGGTTTTTCTTTAGGTTTATCAATTTCAGTTTCGCATACGGAAAAATTTGTTTTCACCGGATGCACCATTCTAAACCGACTAACAATACACAAAGATCTTTGGAAATTAAGTTAGTGTAAGTTATGACTTGTGGATGTGAAGAGCTCCACATTCATAACTAAGAAGTTGCAAGCCTCTTTTTCATTCTCCACTTACTTGTAACTCCACCATAACTAAAGGTTATATTGCATAATAGATTCCCTTTTCAACCGATCGAGTCAAACTACAAACAGCCTTATTTTGAGCTGAGGGATATGTAGGCAGGCTAAATTTTGAAAACTCGACTGTATTTTCTTATGTGCTCTTAAATCTTGTTCTCGAGCACTCTGGTCTCTGCCAAATTTGATACCGGGATAGCTTTTGAAATTCTTTCAAGATCATGCGTCAAAACAAGCGTATCAAACAAAAAGTGGCCTGATTTTTCATATACCCTGAGATATGTAAGAGACACATTTTTGAGGTTCGGCCTTGATTTTTAATGTCCATATCAAATACCTTTTACAGAAAAGATGAATATGTGGTAAGTCAAAATTGGATTACCCAATTTTATTTTCTTCGAATTTCTTGCATCAATCCAAGTAAAATGAGGGATAGTTGTTGACACCCAATTTTTACCTCCCCAATAGAAATTAATTCACGAGTTTCTTAATTTCCAAATGATTTAGAATAATTAGTTTTACAAAATTCAAATACTTTTCAAAGTCATTTTAAGAGATCTTTGTCACATCCGGGTTTACCCCCTAGACGAAACAGGCATCGTCGTCCTTTTTTAGGACTAAGACTAGCCTCTTAGTTTAGGTCATAGGGTCTACCCCTTGTATAATCATCATCATCAATATCTCAAAAAGAATTGTATGAGCATAATTCCTTTCATCGCAATTCATACAAGTGAGGTTAACACATTAGCATTTCATATCATATCAAGGAACATTGATAGTTTTCACCATCCTTATATCACATACACCTTAATCAACCTCACAACATAGTCAAGACATTTCAATTCAACATCATACCACCCTATAATCCTAGTATAAGCATACTCCAACGTGACATCGTGACTTAACCACAATTAATCACAATCGGAAGTAAAGATAGAGATTCTAAGACTTACCAAGTCTTCCTCATAGTCTATCATCAAGGTCTTACCATCAACCGATAAGTCAACCCAATTTGGGGAGTAACATCATCACATAATGATAACCAATAATATAACAAGGCCAATTGCATCTCTATAACACAATTCAACACTAAATCATAATTTAAAACAAGATACATAGGCTAATTTCACAATACATTTCATAACCTAAATCACATATCAAGAACTAGCATGATAGACCTATAATTCATCTGAATTTAATCATAATAAAACCATAGGATAGTAATCTAATCAACAACCAAATCAATTGAATGATCACAATACAATATAGATCAATATCACAAGCTAGGGTTAGGGATGGAGGATGATATTCATCGATTTAGACCAACCACAAACAATTTCCATAATCAAGTTGAATGCGTGTTAATCTATTCAATATATCCCAAAGAAATCATCAACAACTCAATACATTACTTAAATTTTGTAATTGAATGAAAGTCGTAAGAAAACTCAAATTTTGCAATCCATTTTGAAGGAACCCTTTAAGGAAAGAGTCTCAAAGGTGAATTAGATCCCATACCTTAACGTTTGACAACAATTTGATGGTGAATGCGTCTCTTTCCAGCCCCCAGACTCTTATCCTTTTTAGTCTTCAATGGTGAATTCAAGTAGAGAGAGAAAGAAGACAGAAGGATGAGAGTTTATATTTGAGAATTGTCTTAGATTAATGAGGGTTGGGAGTATTTATATTTGTTCTTAAATCAACTTGATTAGACTCCCTTGACCCTAATTAAAACACCTAGCCCCCTAACTAATTAAATAAGACCAACATAAAATAAGTAGAAAACTTGACCCTCACAGATGAGACCCCAAACGATGGGCCGTCTGTGAGTTGACGGACCCTTCCCCTCTCGTCCTGCACTCTTTCGATGAGTTTAGAGACTATGCAGGTGAGGGTCTTCCATGCATTGGCTAAGTGTTGTACGACGGTGGCATTGATGCCCCGTCGATCAACACATAGACAGTAGCCTGCACCTCTAAACCCCGTCAATGAGTTCACAGGCTGTGCGGGTGAAGGGACCTTCTCAACCAGCCTAAGTGTGGGAAGATGGTGGCATCGATGCCCCGCAGTCCATAAACGGACCGTCTTTTGTCCCGTCGATGCACACTGCCAGGCAGTGTTGCATCAAACTTCAAAGGTCCACCTCAAGGGCCCTTGGTCTGTCCTTGGGGAGTCGTACCCTGATGTATCGACCATAAAACAACTTAAACGCCTATTAGCTACCCTTTCACCACTTTTAGTACATTTCCGACTGCTAAATGTTGGTAAAATAGGCTAAGGCACGGTAACTTCCCTTTGAACCAACTTCCCGGACGTTATGGACGTTCTTGGACATTTTGGTTCTTATACTTTCTAAATGACCTATATTCATTTATAATCGATTTAAAAATAGTACTTAAACCTTATGACACCTATGTTAGGCTTTACGACATGTCTTGTTTTTTCAAGGAGTTACATTATCGCCCCTTAGGAACATTCGTCCCCGAATGACACTAAAGTCCTTTTGAAGGAAGGAATAGACTCGAGACTAGTAGCTCAACCAATCAATAATATTCAATTAACATAAATCGTATCATTTCAACAAGGCAAATATCAAAACTCACATTACAACACATAAGGTTCAAAACACTTAATCATGAGGCATTTCCTTCTCACAAAACTTATGAGCTCAACATACATTACATGAGTCAATTAGCACAAAGTTCAACTTAACAATATGCTACATATAATTTAATAAACACTCACCATACAAAATTCACAACATAACTCAAAACAAGCAAAAAGCAAAATTTGAAGTTTTCAAAAGAAATATCACAGTAACTTCACTGTAAAGCTTTCAAAAATGCATAATTTGCAAAACTTCACCCAAAAATAAATAAACCTTAAATTCTAGTCATATTTATATTATTAAAAAGAATGACTAACCTTAATTCTCAAAAAGATGAGGGGTAACGGGGCTTCACGTCGGCCTCGGCCTCCCATGTTGCACCCTCAACTAGCTGATTCTTCCATTATACCTTTACGGGAATCACCTCTTTATTCCTCAACTTCTTGACTTGCCTATCAAGAATTTGCACCAGAACTTCCTCATAAAAGAGTTTATCCTTGACACCAAGACCCTCAATAGGAAGAATGGACTCGGGATCACCGATACACTTTCTCAACATAGAAACATGGAAAACCGGATGAACAAAAGCCAATTCACTAAGAATTTTCTATTCATAGGAAAGCTTACCAGCCCTTTGCAAGATTTCATAGGGACCCACATAATGAGGACTCAACATCCCTTTATTGCCAAATCTAACAACCCCTTTCATTGGTCAAACATTCAAATACACCTTATCAACTTCTTCAAACTCCAAATCCCTTCTTCTACGATCGGCATAAGAATTTTGCCGACTATAGGCCGTCTGCAACCAGCTCCTTATGATATGAACCTTTTCAAAAGTCTTATAAATCAACTTAGGACCAAGAAGCGAAGGCTCACCCACTTCAAAACATCTAATAAGAGACATACACCTCCTACCATTCAAGGCTTCATAAGGAGCCATGGAAATGGATGAATAAAAACTATTGTTATAGGCAAACTCCACCAAAGGTAAATATTTATCCCAACTCACTTCAAAATCAATAATACACACCCTAAGCATATCTTCAAGGGTTTGTATCGTAGTACCCAACCCTTTTTGGAACAACCTCCAAAATAGAGGTGATTTGTGAGCCCTGATCCGATATGATAGATAACAGAATTCATGGCGGCACACAGTGTCATCTAGGAAGATTCTTGCATAATCCTCCGCCGAATATGAAGATTTGATGGGAATAAAGCGAGTGGATTTAGTCAATCGATCCACAACGACCCATGTGCATATGACTTTTCAGTACGAGGTAAACCTACTACAAAGTCCATATTGATGTCTTCCCACTTCCAAGTAGGAATTTGGATTTCTTGTAGTACGCCACCCGACTTTTGGTCTTCGGCCTTTACTTGTTTGCAATTCAAACATTTAGCGACAAACTCCGCTATGTACCTTTTTATACCTTCCCACCAATATATCTACCTTAGGTCATGGTGTATTTTTTTCGAACCTGGGTGAATTGAGTAGCGGAACCATGTGATTCTTCTAGGATCCGATCCCTCAACCCATCTACATCGGAAACACACAATCTCCCTTGGTACCTCAACACACCATCCCCTCCTAAGGAGAATGATTCATTCAACTTTCCGGGAACCAATTTTTTCAACTCCATTAAGGCTAAATCAAGGTGTTGTTTGAACTTCACCTCAACCACTAGAGATGACTCGGAGTTATGATGAACTATAGCACCCCCATCCGGAGAACTTTCCAACCTCACCCACAACCTAGCCAACCTATGTACCTCCCTTGCTAGGTCCTTTCTTGGCTTCATCAAGATGGGATACACTACCCATAGTCATACGACTTAGGGCATCCGCAACTATATTAGCCTTGTTGGGGTGATAAAGGCTACTCATATCATGATATTTCAACAACTCTAGCCACCTTCTTTCTCGGAGATTCAACTCCTTTTGGGTAAACACATATTGGAGACTTTTATGGTCGGTAAAGACATCAACATGAACCTATACAAGTAATGCCTCCAATTTTTCAAA
The DNA here is from genome assembly GCF_001406875.1 of Solanum pennellii. Lineage (NCBI taxonomy): Eukaryota > Viridiplantae > Streptophyta > Magnoliopsida > Solanales > Solanaceae > Solanum > Solanum pennellii. The sequence continues at coordinate 29,047,097 of NC_028640.1, forward strand.
GCAAACACCACGGCCGCTAATTCAAGGTCATGAGTGGGATAGTTTCTCTCATGTACCTTAAGTTGCCTAGAGGCATAGCCTATAACTTTCTCGTGTTGCATAAGCACACACCCCAAACTCACTGGGGATGCGTCACAATACACTACAAAACCCTTTGTACCCTCCGTAAAGTCAACACCGGAGCGGAAGTGAGCCTATCTTTCAACAATTGGAAACTTTTCTCACATGCCTCCGACCACTCAAACTTCTTACTCTTTTGTGTCAAAGTAGTTAAAGGAGATGCAATAGGCGCAAAACTATCCACGAACCTCCGATAATAACCCACTAGACCCAAGAAACAATTAATGTCATTTAGAGTCAATGGTCTAGGCTAATTTTTTCACCACTTCCGTTTTCCTTGGGTCTACCTCAACTCCCTCACTAGAGATGATGTGCCCAAGAAAAGTCACTGACCTAAACCAAAACTCACACTTGCTATATTTTGATGTTCTTTAAGGGATTGCAATACCAGCCTCAAATAACCCATATGATCACCCTCATTCTTCGAATATACCAAGATATCGTCAATGAAGACAATGACAAATAAATCTAGGTAATTCTGAAACACTCAATTCATTAGGTCCATAAATGCCTCCGAAGCATTATTGAGACCGAAAGACATGACCAAGAACTCATAGTGCTCATACCTAGTCCGAAAGGTCGTCTTTGGTATATCCTCACCTCTCACCCTAAGTCGGTGATACCCCAACCTCTAGTCAATTTTTGAAAAGTAATTCGCCCCTTGGAGTTGATCAAACAAGTTGTCAATCCGAGGGACAGGGCACTTATTCTTAATAGTGACCTTGTTGAGTTTGTGGTAATCAATAAACATTCTCAACGACCCATCTTTATTCTTCACAAACAAAACTGTAGAACCCCACAAAGAAATACTAGGCCTTATAAGACCCTTATCTAGTAAATCCTTGAGTTCAACCTTCAACTCCTTTAATTCGGCCGGAGCCATATGATAAGGAGGAATTGATATGGATTGGTATCCGATAGCAAATCAATGCCAACATCAATTTCCCATTCGGGAGGAATACCGGGAAGATCATTAGGAAAGACCTTTGGAAACTCACTCACTATGGGTACCGACTCAATGGGAGGAATTTTGGATTCTAGATCTTGGACTCTTACTGTGTGATATAGACAACCTTTTGAGACCATTTTTCATGCTTTTAGACAAGAAATAATACGACCTCTAGGAATAGAATTTTCCCCCTTCCACTCTACAACGGGTTCATTTGGGAAGTTAAACCTCACCACTCTTGTCGTACAATCAATGAAGGCAAAACATGCATGCAACCAATCTATACCCAATATAGTATCAAAATCAAGCATATCGAGTTCTACTAGATCAACATAAGAAACTCTATTAAACAACATTATTGGACAATATCTATACACCATTTTTGCAACAACTGACTCATCCACCGGAGTAGACACGACCAGAGGTTCATGCAAAATATTGGGTAAAATGTCAAACTTTTTGCTACTAGAGGTGTAACAAATGATAAATTAGCGTTAGGATCAAGTAAGGAATATACATAATAAGAGAAGACTTTCAGCATACCGGTCACCACGTCGGGAGAAGTCTCTTGTTCACCCCTAGAGCGGAGAGCATAGAAGCGGTTCTTCTTTGGAGCATCAGTAGAACCACTTGCTTGAGCTTGACCACTACCCTTATCTTGAGTCTTGAAGTTTTGACAATGTCTCCCCTTGTGACCACTCTTGCGACAACTAAAACAATTATATGTCCCTGTAAGGCAATCACCATAGTGCTTATTACCACACTTTCCACAAGTTGTCTTCTCATTTGGTGAATTAGTACCTTTTCCCTTCTTGAATTTAGGATTATACACCCTATCACCACTAGATTTTGGGAATTCGGAAGGGACTTGATTGGAAACTCGCTCTTAAATCTAGGCTTATCTTGTATTTCAAGCCTATTCTTCAAAGAACCTCCATCATATGACCTTGCTTTCATAGCATCTCTACACTTTCTCTTAGCCCTTGCCTCCTCAACCCTTCTTGCATGCACCAAAAGACGGGAAATGTTCCTGTTGTCATATAGCATGGCCGAATGGAACTCCTCTTGTAAGTTCTCTGACACCCTCGTCACAAAATGGCTTATTTGCTCACTAGGATAGGAGACCAAAAAAGGACCATATTTGGACAACTTAATGAATTCCAAAGAGTACTCATGGACACTCCTTTCTTATTTGTGAAGGTTGATGAACTCCACCACTTTTTCCTCCCCCATCTCCCTAGGAAAGAATCTATCTAGAAAAGTCGCCTTAAAGATCTCCCAAGTCACCGAACAACCCCTATGTGGCCAACTCAGCCTTCTCACTTGTGGACAACCCCATAGCCAAAAGTATTTTAGAGACTTCATCGATGAATTCTTGGGGGTCTTCATCAACGTTAGACCCGTAGAAAGTAGGAGGGTTCATTCGAGTGAAGTCTCTTGGATGAGAAGCCATAGTAGTGACTTATTGATGAGGACGGGGCACAACCTCCCGGTTTGCTTGAGCCATTATAGCTTGGGCTTGAGTCGTGGCCTCTTGTGCTTGAGTGGTGATATCTTGGGCCATTTAAAGATAAGCGGTCCTTATATTCCCGTCCATCAAACGAGGAGGATTAATTCATGGTTGCTCCACATTAGCATCTTCTTCAACTGGAGGAACTTACTCACCACGGGGAGGAGCTCCCGCATTGTCAATTTCCTCTTCAAGTCTTCGATCCACATTCCTTCGAGTGTTCATGCTTCCTATAATCACAACAATAGAATTAAATGTAAAAGCACACCATAAGTACACTCTATCGGAACGATAAAAGATTTCAAAGAAAGAGAGTGATTCCTAAACATCATATAGGTTCCAACTCATTGGCGCGCTTCACAATTATGAATACAAACCTAAATAGACGTGGTCGAGATTGAGACATAACTAAACGGTATTCAACCTCATGCTCTGATACCAAGTTTGTCACATCCGGGTTTACCCCCTAGACATAACCGGCGGCGGCGGCCTTTTTAAGGACTAAGAGAAGCCTCTTAGTTTAGGTCATAGGGTCTAACCCTTGTATAATCATCATCATTAATAGCTCAATAATAATTGTATGAGTATAAGTCCTTGCATCACAATTCATATTAGTGAGGTTAACACATTAGCATTTCGTAGCATATCAAGGCACATTGATAGTTTTCACCATCCTTATATCACTTACACCTTAATCAACCTGACAACATAGTCAAGACATTTAAATTCAACATTATACCACCCTATAATACTAGTATAAGCCACAGTCCAATGTAACATCACAACTTAACCACAATTAATTGGAAGTATAGATAGACATTCTAAGACTTACCAGGTCTTCCTCGTAGTATATCATCAAGGTCTTACCATCAACCCATAACTCAACCCAATTTGTGGAGTAACATCATCACACAATGACAACCAATAAGATAACAAGGCCAATTGCATCTCTATAACACAATTCAACACTAAATCATAATTGAAATCAAGATACATAGGCTAATTTCACAATACATTTCATAACCTAAATCACATATCAAGAAATAGCATGATAGGCCTATAATTAATCTTAATTTAATCATAATAAAACCATAGGATAGTAATCTAATCAACAACCAAATCAATTGAATCATCACAATACAATATAGATCAATATCACAAGCTAGGGTTAGGGATGGAGGATCATATTCATCGATCTAGACCAACCACTAACAATTTCCATAATCAAGTTTAAATTCATGTTAATCTATTCAATATATCCTAAATAAATCATCAACAACTCAATCCATTACTTAAATTTCGTAATTGAATGAAAGTCGCAAGAAAACTCAAATTTTGCAATCCATTTTGAAGGAGCCCTTTGAGGAAAAGGTCTCAAAGGTGAATTAGATCCCATACCTTAACTTTTGACAGCAATTTAATGGTGAATGCGTCTCTTTCAAGCCCCCAGACTCTTATCCTTGCTAGTCTTCAATGGTGGATTCAAGTAGAGAGAGAAAGAAATGAGAAGGATGAAGTTTATATTTGAGAATTGTCTTAGATTAATGAGGATTGGGAGTATTTATATTGAGTCTTAAATCAACTTTATTAGACTCCCTTGACACTAATTAAACCCCCTAACCCCCTAACTAATTGAATAAGACCAACATAAAATAAGTAGAAAACTTGACCCTCACAGACGAGACCCCGAACGACGGGCCGTCTGTGAGTCGACGGACCCTTCCCCTATCGTCCTGCACTCTGTCGATGAGTTTAGAGACTATGCAGGTGAGGGTCTTCCATGCATTGGCTAAGTGTGGTACGACGGTGGCATTGACACCCCATCGATCCACACACAGACCATATCCTGCACTTCTGCACTCCGTCAATGAGTTCAGAGGCTATGCGGGTGAAGGGACCTTATCAACTAGCCTATGTGTGGGACGACAGTGGCATTGAAACCCCTTCGGTCCACACATGGTCCGTCTTCTGTCCTGTTGATGCACACTGCCAGACAGTGTTGCATAAAACTGCAATGGTCCTCCTCAAGGGCCCTTGGTCGGTCCTTAGGGAGACGTACCCGGACGTTTCCACCATAAAACAAGTTAAACACCTATTATATACCCTTTCACCACTTTTTGTTTTTTCGACTCCTAAAGTTAGAAAAATAGTCCAAGGCATGCTAACATCCTTTTGAACCAACTTCCCGGATGTCATGGACGTTCTTGGAAGTTTTGATTCTTAAACATTCTAAATGACCTATATTCATTTATAATGGACTTAAAAACAGTACTTAAACCTTATGACACCTATTATAATCTTTACGACTCGTCTTGGGTTTCAAGGTGTTACAATCTTAGTCGATTTTCATAATTTATAAATAGTTTATATATCTCATATAATTTTATAGATATAATTGTTATATTTCATAAATATTTGAAAATCATATTTTTTAAAAAATATATTAAATATATTATTAAAATTAGTTTAGTTAAAGTATTGTTAATTTTTAAAATTATTTGGTTTATAGTTTAATTGATATTTTATTTTGATAAGATTGAGAAGCTCCTAAATTAATGATATTAATTCGTCTTATTAAGATGTTAGTTGAATTTGCAAATGAGTTCAATTTGGTTAAGTTTGTATTCTCGATTACCCAATTACAATTCTATTTAGCTAAATTAGTAGTTCACTTAGCTATATAAAAAGAGCAAAATGTTTGGCCCTTTTAATTCCCTTCAATCATCCCAACACCAAAAGAAACCCAACCCATTCTCTTTCCCCCAATTTTTCCATTCAGAAGCCCACCTCCAACCGTATAACTGTAACACCTTTAAAATCGAAGACTCATGGTAAAGCCTAAGATAGTTGTCATAAAGTCTAAACACTGTTTCTAAGTCCATTTTTAATGAAGGTCAATTACATGTTTTAAGAACCAAAACATCCAAAACATCCGAAAAGTTGGTTTAAAGAGATGTTATTGTGCCTTAGCCTTTTTACTAACATTTAGGAGTCAGAAATGTACGAAAATGGGTGGAAAGGTAGATAATGGTTGTTTGATTTGTTTCGTGGTTGAAACATCTGGGTACGACTCCCCAAGGATCAACCAAGGGCCCTTGAGGAGAACCCCTGCAATTTGATGCAGCACTGCCAGGTAGTGTGCATCGATGGGACAGACGACGGTCTGTGAGTGGCTCAATGAGGTATCGAGGCCACCGTCGTCCCACACTTACAAATATTCATGAAGGCCCTTGTTTACCTAGCTACTATTACATGCGACGAAAGGGATTGACGAGGCGTCAGTGGCTCGACGGGGCGTCGAGGCCACCGTCATCCCATACTTAGAAAAATTGGAGGAATCCTTGCCTGCAAAGTCTCTGACCGAGACAAAGGAGTGAAGGAAGGGGGGGTTTGTCCGTCGACTCACCGACGGATCGTCGATCGGGGTCTCATCGGTGAGGGTCGAGTTTCACTGATGAATTTTAAATGATTTCACTTAATTAACTAAGTGGTTTATGGGTTAGTTAGGGATTAAAGGGAGAATAATTTAGTTAATTAATCTCCTCTATAAATACCCTTAACCCTCATTAACCTAAAGACAACTCTCAAAAACAAACTCTCTTCCTTCTCTCTTATTTCTCTCTGTACATGAACTCACCATTGAAGGCTAGCAAGAACTAGGGGTTGGTGGCCGGAAAAAGGGTGGATTCTTCATCAAATTTTTGAGAAAAATTAATATATGGGCTCTATTATCCCTTTAGATTCTTTCCTCAAAGGGTTCCTTCAAAATAGATTTCAAAAAGTTGAGTTTTCTTATGGGTTTCATTCAATAACAAAACATAAGTTATGGATTGAGTAGTTAATGAATTATTTAGGGTTATAATGAGTAGATTAACATGTAATTCAACTTTTTTATGGTAATTTTGTATGGATTAGTCTAAATTGAAGAATATGATCCTCTATCCCTAAAACTAGGTAGTGATTTCGACCTATATTGTATTGTGATCATTCAATTGAGTTTGTTGTGGATTTGATTACTATCCTATGGTGCTATTATGATTAAATTAAGATGAATTATAGGCCTATCATGCTAGTTCTTGAGATGTGATTTAGGTTATGAATTATAAGGTGAAATTAGCCTATATACCTTGTCTCAAGTTGTGATCTAAAGATGAATTGTGTTATAGAGATTCAATTGGCCTTGTTATTCTATTGGTTATCATTGTGCGATGACGTTACTCTACCAAGTTGGGTTTAGTTATGGGTTGATGGTAAGACCTTGATGATAGACTATGAGGAAGACTTGGTAAGTCTTAGAATCTCTATCTTTACTTCCGATTGTGATTAATTGTGGTTAAGTCACGATGTCACGTTGGAGTATGCTTATACTAGGATTATAGGGTGGTATGATGTTGAATTGAAATGTCTTGACTATGTTGTGAGGTTGATTAAGGTGTATGTGATATAAGGATGGTGAAAACTATCAATGTTCCTTGATATGATATGAAATGCTAATGTGTTAACCTCACTTGTATGAATTGCGATGAAAGGAATTATGCTCATACAATTCTTTTTGAGATATTGATGATGATGATTATACAAGGGGTAGACCCTATGGCCTAAATTAAGTTATGATTGATAATTAAAGTCTAAAGTACATTTCAAAAAGGGACACTAGCTTAGAACCTAGTGAACTAGATGGAGAAGTGTCCTTTCCCACATAGGGACGGTAGGAACACTAAAATACTCTTGAGATTGGAGACTATAATGCATGGCGCTTTAAGAGGGTCCCAACTAAATCTCCTAGTTTTTGAACTATGTTGCCCCCATAGGAATACTAGCTAGTGGATCCATGTAGTTGCTATGTTTTATTATTTGGTACTACATTGGCAAGTAGTCCGCCTTCTTTCGATGTAGGGTTTTATGACACCGGATTCCACACTAGCTCATGTGGTCTATGTCGGTTAGGGCAAGATATCCCCAAGAAGGTAAAAAGAATTAAAGGACTTGAACTCTAACTTGGATAACCTAAGGGGTCTAGATTAGTCTAGGTAGGGGTAGGGGATTCTACCTCGACATTGCACTAGTTAGTCTTGAGGGGAGTCTTAGGAGGAGGTTCTTATATGCTTATGTATGATAATATATGATGTATATATATGATGACCATGTCATATTTTTTATACTATATGTTGATTAGTTCGTTTATGAAAATGCCTTGGATTATAATGATAATAAAAGATAAAATGCAAGCCTAAAGGCCATGATATGTAAAGTTGGACATTGGTCATGTTTTCTTGTTGAGGATACTTGATTGAGTAAAAATATGGGGCTTTGCTTGGTCATTGCACTTGTTGACTTGATAAGGACTTTTGAGTAGTTGTCTTGCTTATTATGATATGCTTAACTCTTATTCATTCTTGTGATACGATTCCTTGATGTTTGGGTTGTAGTAAATCATTATTCCAAGTGTGTTGGGATAAGTATTACTTGTTGAGATAGTAAGAATGTTTGGTTTATTAATATGACTTACTTGACTTTGCATTAAGCCCCAAAAAGAAGGGTATAATGGCATGTTTTGATAAAAAGTCCCTTTCAACATGTTTTGCTTGTGTATGTGCATAAGATCTCATACTTAGTACATGTGGAGTACTAACCCCGTTTTCTTCCCTTGTCCAAACAGTTTAGGTTCCGGTCGTTGAAGATTTTTGAAGGTGATATTTTTGAAGGCTTGGATTCTTCCTTTCATCCAAGTGGGGTGGGTCTTCAACTTTTGAGGGCAATGCCATCTTCTAGCTTTGGATTTTGTTATGAGCTTAATGAATCTATCATTTTATTCCTTGTTATTTGAAATTTGTACTTTTGTATGACCTATATATGGTTCTGTTGAATTGATGTAAGGTTTATGCCCATATTGTGATATCCGTTAGATCGTATGAGACAAGACAATCATTGAGACTATTTCTATATTTGTATGTATATGTGCAATAAAAGTAGAAGGCTATGTAACCTTCCTATATGAAGGGTCTATGTATACTCGAAATGAATATATATTATGTGTATGTAGAGATCTATGTAAACTTCCAAGTAGAGAAAATAAAACTTTTAAATTTTTTGGCATTTTTTCAACCTATGATGTGATGACATCAAACTAAGAGGATAGTCTTAATCCTTAAAAAGTATAACGACGCCGGTTACGTCTAGGGGGTAAACTCGGATGTGACAATAACCCACCCAACCCACTCGAATTTCAACAAAGAAACCAAGATGTTCACAATGATTTGCTAGAAACATTCACGATTTGAAACAACGACACGAAACAGCAGCAAACGGCGCCAATTCAACACTTATACCGTCAAGATAAATGACGATGCACAGAAACATCAATACATAAAAGAAAGCACACTGCGATTTTCTCGGCTTCTTCCTCATGTTCCTCTTAATTCACAATCGCAGCAGCAGAAAAGAAAGCACGCGTTTCTCCCCTTTCCTCTTATAGAATGAGTTGAATTCTCTTAATAAAAAGTGTCTCTCATTTAGGGAATTTTGAAATTCGAATTTGAAATTTCACTCATTCTCACTCCCGTTTGTTCCCCCAATTTCTGCCCTAAATCCGTTCTATTAATACCGTTATCTTTCTCTTTCTAAAGTGTTGGCAGGAAAAAGTATGGAAGAAAAAATAATATTGAGAGGAAATACAGGAAACTTCTAGGTTAAACGTTTACATAAAAATGTAGGAAAATAAGTTTTAGAAGTAGAGAGAATGAAGTTTTGGCGTTGATCGAGTCTTCCACTCGTTTCTCTGTTACGTGAGTTTGTTAGAGTCATCGCTTGTGGTGGTGGAAGAGCTTTTCCCTTCTCGCAGTCTCAGTCGCTTCCAGGAAAAAGGTAACACCTCATCCTTTATTATATTTTCCTAGCTTTTATATTTCGAAATGGTGTTTCTAGTGTTGTAACACCCAACCCTAGGTGAGGCGGACAAGTACCTCATGAACACATGCTTTACAAGTAACATATGATGAGAAAGCAAACTGCTATGCAGATTACTTATCTTCACTTTTTTTACTAGTTGAACCGCTACATGTGACAAGTAAAACTATCAAAAAAGATGATAGCTTTACAATATCTATAAAGCCTCTATTGGAATCCATGCTATGAAAATATGCATAGTAAAGACTCGGCAAAGCCCCAAATCAACCTGGAGCTCACAAACAATCGTTGAGTATCATGTGCTTCTATTGGGGAAATCTACTTTTGAGTACTTGTACCTGCAGCATGAAATGCAGCGTCCCAATGAGAGACGTCAGTACCAAAGAATGTACTGAATATGTAAGGCATAATACAACCATATGTAACATAAAAGCTCAAGTGAAACCAAATACCAACAGATAAGGATTAGAGACCGCCTTTTCTTATACTTGTGGAATTATGTATATTACATTTTTTTCTGTACTTTATAATATTTATAAGACATGCGATACAAATGTCCAGCTGATCAATGGTAGGAGAGGATGACTCATGCTAGGCATTTTAACCCCTAGGATGTTGTCCTCATAATTCTACAAATTGAAATCGGCCAATGCTAGGCTTTCGCCCCTGAGCTGCCACCGTTCCATACCAATAGGGATCAACTCATGCTAGATTTTTACCCCTGAGCTGCCACCCTCTTATACCAATTGGGATCGGCCCATTCTAGGCTTTCGCCCCTGAGCTACCACCCTTCTTACCAATTAGGATTGACCCATGCTAGGCATTTTCTCCTGGGCTACCACCCATAATTATACAGATTGCTTAACTTAGATTCTTCAATTTTTGAGATTCTTTTGATGTTCATAACTCTTTTGAGATTTTTCTTTGGATAATTATAAAACTTTTGAGATTGTTCTTTTGTTGATAATAACTCATTTGGGATTGCTATTTTGGTGTTCATAATCATTGTTGAGATTTGGAACTGTGGGTCAGTATTAAAAGACATATGAATATGGACTTACAATAATAACAATGGCATGGGAAGCAAATGTGCCACCAATGTAATACTTAGGGGGTTATATGACTCTGTAAGCATTTTGACATCTCAAATTGAAGCAAATCAAGTGAAGACATTTAACATTCAGCCAAGAGATTTGAACTCTATATTACTAACTAATATCAAATGCAAGGTGTTCATGAATGTGGAACTAAGGGGGAAGGTGGGCAGATTCAACTTAAAGACGAATGCATATTCCAAGTAAGTACATATAAATGTATAATCGAGCAAGTAGACATCTTGTGAGGTAATATTATAGTTTAACACAACGAGAGTAATAATCCATAAAGGTAACACTTGAACATGTGACAAGATGACATATCTATAGATAATTGAAGTAAGTTGGCATAATATGGGCAGATTGTATATCTAACATATAAACATATGTATCATGTGTAATCTAGGATCACTTTGATTTATATAAGGTAAATAAGTGTCAGTGGTACTTTGACGATCAAAGAAGTTTAAACCTTGAATGCTAACACTTGGTAGAGTAAACACATACATTTAGTAACAAACTCATATTAGAGTGCTCACTTTAATGCTCTAGGGAGTAGAACTGTAACTATGGATCAATCACTACAAGGGAACTTAGAAAGCTTATTTTTGTAATGACAATTTTGAATTCCTGCCAAATAAATAGGAAACATGATATCTTTATATACCTTGTTATACAATTCAAAACGTATGACTTAAGCTCCTTCTCTTCAGATAACTAATCTACAATAAAAATAAATTGTAAGACTAGTTTTAGTGGCTAATCAATCAATGTGAGCTACTTGATAACACCCAAATAGTAACGAAGCAGAAAGTTGTTGCGATCTATCTAGCGACTGTTTTATTTTCTTCTATCTCCCTTAAATTGTGACTGTACAACCTTCATATTAGGTCCTCTGCAAAACTCCCTGCAATATTTAAGTCCTTTAACGTCTCCATAACTTCCCCGCACATCCAGTCACATCCCTTATCATAACATACATGAAACAATCTTTAAACATAATAATGCAATAGAAGTAATATGAATCGGTTTTTGATAACCAACGCTTGAAAATCTAACATTACCTTTAAAGTGCTCAAAAAAGATCATAACTTAATTTAAAGAGGACTCCCCACAATGGTTGTCCTAACATATACTAATCACCAGAATATCCTCCCCAATATTCACCATGCAAAAGTTACACTTTCCAACTCACTAACACATACCAAGTGTCCTAATTAACTCTAGCACAAGAGGGAGAAAATTGTAGTAGCATACCTTGCTGGACAAAACTACCACTTGTTAAGACTTCGATTCTTCAAGGTAAAGGTTGTCCTCCTTAAATTGTCTTAAATTATATCTTCCAATAGCTTGAAATCCCCATTATTCAAGAACGCTAATGGTATTTAGTGGTTTATGTAAGAATCTAAAAGAGAGAAGAGAGAAAGCTCTAGAAATCAGATTTTTTGTCAAAGTATAATGGTTGGAAAAAGCTAATATCAATCTATTTTAAAGGGACATGATTTGGCCGACTTTCTCTCATTTTGGGCCATAATTTGTCAAGTAGGTGATCCACCTGCTCGGACTTTTCATTTGGACTTTTTTTACTTAGGAACATTATCCCTTTTGCCACCTTTCTTGTACTTCATTTGCAGCCAACATGTGTCTTTAATTTGGGCTACACATTTAAGTAGGTGATACACCTACTTTTCCATTAAATTTGGGCTTGGAAAGATTGGGCCTTGGCTGTCCATTTTCCCCTTATTCTTCTATTCGACTTGGGCAAGATTAATGCATATATGTGTAGTGTACTTGGACCAATAACATGGTCAAAAAAGTCTTAGTAGGTGATGCACCTACTTAGTCCTTTAGGCTACTCAATAAGTCAAAGTAGGTGATGCACCTACTTGTCACCTAGTAGCTTACTTAAGTCAAACAAGCACCTCAATATTTATTGCATTTCTAGACCATAATACCTTTAACTTAATTTAAACTTATATACATTAGGTTAATTTTAACTCTAGACTCAAATACCACCTTATGATTTCAAGTTTAAATACTTCCATTGAAGTCAACTTAATCGTGTTGCATCAATATCTATGGGCAGTTCACTTTAAACCTATTCTATTGTCACTAGTCGCATAGGAAACCGAGTTCCTAACTATAACACAAGGCATCTTATAAGTGTTATATAAGTAGAAATAGTACACGTAGAATACAGGGTGTTACATCCTCCCCCTCTTATTACCATTCGTCCTCGAATGATAGGTTCACTTGATAGTTCGGCTTATCTTTGAATTTCATATTGAGATTTGCGAGAGTCCTCATTGTAAATAGAACTATCCAAAATCCTTAGAGTAACTTAAACATGTTTAGACAAGTCTAGCATACTTCTCGATAGATATGGTTCATGAAATAATAATATGAAAAATTAAATCCCTTCTTTACCATGCAATTCATGAAGATACACAAGTACGAGTCATACAAATAAGGATTGAGATATACCTAAACACAAGACATGCAAATGACATATCAAATGAAGAAATTCTAGTAGGATTCATGATCATATAAGGGGACCACATGATTCAGATCCTTTTTTGATGTTTAGAATGAGATGGGGTACTTAGGATCTCTACCAGTTTCTATTCCCAAGTATCTTATGTTATATTCTATTCCTTCCACAATACTTCAACAGCGGTTACACATTTTAAGCTTACCTTATGGGTCTTAACAATCAAGAATAAGTATAGTATCTTCCAATTTTTTTTATACAGAATGGACACAAAATCATAGGCCCAACCTATCGGGGCGCTATCCCTTCTATGCTATATCATGACGCTTTTCAGAGGTGAGTCTTATAAGAGAGCGTAACTGTTAATATAAACACTAAGGTTTTATATCGCACCTTCGAATAGGGTATTATGCTAAGTTATTTATCTATGATAGTACATATATGCCCAACCTTTTTTGGTCAAAATCTTTACTACATAATGATACAAGGAAACATTTTCCCAAATTGTTCACAACTCAAATCAATAAGCAGTGCACGGTACACGGGAGAATGAACTATAAGGAATGTAAGAAATGGACTAAAAGAGCACATGATGCATGAGTACTAAAGCTACAAAATTTTGTTATATGTAAGCAATTAGACTACATGACAATTAGATATATAAGAAAATGAACTATGAAACACAAACACATTGAGCAAGTGTCTTATATCGCATGGATAGATGGACTAACATGTCAATGAGTACATATATGAATCATGAGCAAGTGAGCACGTCAAACATGGGAAGAAAAGATATAAGGCATGTAATGCTCAAGCAGTAGGCACGATGCATGTAAAATATATAGAGGCGGTCGTATGATCAATTATCTTACAGTACACACACAATATGAACAACTGATATGATGAAAGTAGCAAGTGCAATAAATAACATGTAAGGAAAGGTCCTACGAAAACATATAGTAATAACCAAGGGTACTCCAAAGTGGACAACACTTACATGGAAGTATTTTATGACATTAGGTAACTTGTAAGGAGGTAATCCAACAAGGAAAAGGACATATAAATAGATAAGTTATAGAGCATGGAGCATTTAGAATTACATAATAAATCATCTTTGGAAACTATGAGATATCCTATAGAACCACTCTATCATAATAAGTAAAACACATTGTCTTAACCGTTAAGTCACATGTGGGATAGTTCTGCGCATATTCCTTACTCACTTCAAAACACATACAATTGATTTCCCAATCTACTCTCTCAAATCTCCTAAGAATTCTTATAGTTGTTCTACTATTGGGACTTGACTTCCATCTAGGTCAATATAAATACTACAGTCAAGATAGAAAAAGAAAATCCTGAAAATAAATAGTTCACCTTTTAGAGTAGATGGCCGAGGTCAACTTTCCCTTCATTACTAGCTTGTGTTACATCACTCAATGTTTGGTGCCTTTTGAAGGTTGAAATAGAAAATAAATAGTGAAGCTTGAATTCACCGTGAAACCTGAACTATAATAACTTGTAAATGTTATGTACCTATAAAGTTATACCATGATTCATAACGTCTTAAAGTTAGCCGATTTGGGCATAACTATATAGGTCTTGCCATACTAGTAGATTTCCTCTACTTTTTTAAAAAATATTAAGCGAGGGTGCTCCAACTCTTTTCCCATGCAAGATAGCAAATAAGAACTACTAGAATATGCATATGATCAATTTAATATTTCCCTTAACTGGAGTATATTGAGGAATAACTGTAGGCATATATTAAATGAATCTGGTAATATCTGTATTCAATTTGATGGAATTTTATACATGTGTATTATGCTCTACGCCTATTTTGTACTAACTATTTGGATGAACTAGGTCCATCTTCTATCTAGGTAACTTGAAATTCACCTTTTTTTTTCTTGTTGTTATCAAGACTAAATATCAAAACTCGAATCGATACTAAATTGATTTCTGTATGTAACAAAGGTTCACAAAGTTGTTCCCTGGTGTGACATTATAACTTGTTAGGGTTGAAGAGTTGATAACATTTTCTTACAGCATACACTTAGCAATCACCCTCTCATAACCACCTATCTCACTCCTCGGTAGCATCCTTATCTCACCCCTACTTCTATGTTTAGGGAATTTGACATATGTCATCTCTTTCTAATGAGAAGTTGTCCATACATATTCGGCCCGTGTAATTCAAGCTTCATTATCACATGCTTCCTATATAACAAGTAACTTTTAATCAAAACTAGCAGCTTCATGTACTAGATCCCATTATGCACAACTAACTAATCACAACTAATTTCCCTTTAGTCACATACTAATTCTCTATAGCCAACACATAGATCATAAAAGGAACTACCATACATATATCATTTGCATCAATTGGAACACTTGTCCCTAAGTTTTATAACCATGAAAAGAATACAAATGTAATTAGTACTTATTCTGAGTTGTTGGCCTATACCATATGAAACCCAAATATTAACATACTCGGGATGATATATGGTGAGAATTTGGACCTTGTAAGCTTATTAGGGGTATCTCACACTATTAGATTGATACATCCACCTATCAGATTGTGCCATTGCCTTCTTCCGACTAAAAAAAACTGGTTCAACAACATCAATTTCGAGAACATGTGTACTGTTGAAAATTCTATGTATACCATAGACTAAGAGCAAGTGTTCTCTATAGGATAGATCATATACATATGGAGGAAATATAGAACTCAAGAGTTGGTTATATCCTCCTAAGATTATGTGCATGTAATTGCTATACCTCATCTATGTAAATGGATAACCAATCATTTTTTAAGCATGTACTATATATTTCTCAATTAAACAACCGTGATACAAATGGAAAAATACAACTTAAAAAGCATATAACATAAAAGCCTTTACATACCCTGTGGAGTGGGACGGTCAAATAAAATGATCTCAATGTAGTCTATATTGTGGTAACTTAAGATCCTTTATGTATGTTGCATGTTGACACTTTAGCTACCGTTAGCCTTAACCATAGTAAGCATAATATGAATAACATGATCAGGTACAGGTGGAAATTGACTTCTTAACTTTGTTCAATCGCACGATCTTGATTATGAAGAAAGGTAACATTTCCTAAATGTCCAAGAAGCCCCCTAATTATGAATGTGATGCGCAACATATTCATAAGTATGGCTCTACTTGACACAGCTTTGCAGACACCCTAGGACGGACTGATCTAATATCAATTTTCTCACACCCCAACCCTAGGTGAGGTGGACAAGTACCTCATGACAAATTTTTTACAAGTAACCTATGATGAAAAAGTAAACTACTATGCATATAATTGATTAGAAGCTTCACATAGAACACATTTTTGACTAGCTGAACCGCTACAAGTGACAAATGAAACTCTGACTACAGATGATAGCTTTACAATGTCTACAAAGCCTCTATTAGAATCCATGCTATGAAAATATGCTTAGTAAAGACTTGGCAAATCCCTAAATTAATCACGAGCTCACCAACAACCGTTGAGTATCATGTGCTTCTGTTAGGGAGATCTACTTTTGAGTACTTGTACCTGCAGCATGAAATGCAGCGCCCCAATGAGGGACGTCAGTACAAAAGAATGTACTGAATATGTAACGCATAATATAAACATATGTAACATGAAAGCTCAAAACCAAATAACAATAGATAAGGATTAGACACCATCTTTGCTTATACTTGTGCAATTGGGTAAGTTACAATTTATTTGACTTTTCTGTGCATTATAATATTTATAAGACATATGATAAAAATGACCAGCTGATCAATGGTAGGATAGGATGACCCATGCAAGGCATTTTAACCCCTGGGATATTGTCCTCATAATTCCATAAATTGGGATCGGCCCATGCTAGACTTTCTCCCCTAAGTTGCCACCCTCTTTTACCAATTGGGATCGGTCGATACTAGGCTTTCGCCCCTGAGATGCCACCCTTCTATACCCATTGGTATAGGCATTTTCCCATGGTCTGCAACCTATAATTATACATATTGCTTCAGTTAGATTCTTTAATCATTGAAATTAATGTTTTGATGTTCATAAATCTCTTGAGATTTTTCTTTAGTTAATCATAAATCTTTTGATATTGTTATTTTGTTTATAATAACTCATTTGGCAGTGTTGTTTTGGTTTTCATAATTATGATTGAGATTTGGAACTATTGACCAGAAGTAGAAGACAAATGAATATGAACTTACGATAACAACAATGACATGGAAAGCAAATGTGACACCAATGTAATACTTAGGTGCTTATATGACTTTGTAAGCATTTTAACATCTCAAATTGAAGCACATCAAGTGAAGACATTTAACATTCAGCCAAGAGATTTGAACTCTGTATTACTAACTAATATCAAATACAAGGTGTTCATGAATGTGGAACCAAGGGGAAGGTGACAGATTCAATTTAAAGACGAATGCATATTCCAAGTACATATAAATGTATAATATAGCAAGTAGAAATCTTATGAGGTAACATTATAGTCTAACACAATGAGAGTAATAACCAATAAAGGGAACACTTGAACATGTGACAAGATGACATATCTATAGATAATAGAAGCAAGTTTGCATGATATGGGAAGATTGGATATCCAACATATAAATATTGTACCATGTGTAATATAGGATCACTTTGATTTATATAAGGGAAATAAGTGTCAAGGGTACTTTGACGATGAAACAAGTTTAAACCTTGTATACTAACACTTGGTAGAATAAACACGTACATTTAGTAACAACATCATATTTGAGTGCTCACTTTAATGCTCTAGAAAGTAGCAAAATGTAACTATGGATTAGTCACTACAAGGGCACTTATAAAGCTTACTTTTGTTAATGCAAATTTTCGATTCATGCCAAAGAAATAGGAGATCAAATAGCCTTACATACCTTGCTATGCAATTCAAAATGTATGACTTAACTCCTTCTCTTCAGATCACTAATCTATAATAAAATAAGTTGTAAGACTAGTATTCGTATCTAATCAATCAATTTGAGCTACTTGATCACATCCAAATAGTAACGAAGTAGTAAGCTGCTGCGATCTATCTAGCGACTATTTTCTTTTCTTCCCTTTCCCTCAAATCGCGACTATACTACCTTCATACCAGGTCCTTCCCAAAACTCCATGCAATATTTAAGTCCTTTAATGTCTCCATAACTTCCACGCATATCCAGTCACATCCCTTATAATAACATACATGAAACAATCTTTAAACATAATAATGCAATGGAAGCAATATGAATCATTGTTTCTGATCACCAGCACTTGAAAAGCTAACATTACTTTTAAAGTGCTCAAACAAGCTTATAACTTAATTTTAAGAGTACTCCCAACCATGGTTGTCCTAACATGTACTAATCACTAGAATATCCTCCCCAATATTCAAAATGTAAACTCACTAACACATACCAAGTCTCCTAATTAAATCAAGCACAAGAGGGAGAAAATTGTAGTAGCTTACCTTACTAGATAGAACTACCACTTACTAAGACTTCGATTCTTCAAGGTAAAGGTTGTCCTTATTAACTTTTCTAAAATTATACCTTCCAATAGATTTATATCCATATTATTCAAAAACCCTAATGGTATCTAATTGATGTTGTATAAGTCTAAAAGACAGAAGAGAGAAAGCTCTAGAAATCAGATCTTTTGTCAAAGTAAAACGGTTGGAAAAAGCTATTATCAATTTCTTTTAAATGGACCTGCTTTGGCCGATTTTCTCACTCATTTTGGGCCATAATTTGTCAAGTAGGTAATCCACCTACTTGGAATTTTAATTTGGCATTTTTGGACTTAAGAACATTAGCCCTTTTGCCACCTTTCTTATACTTCATTTGCAGCCAACATGTGTCTTTAATTTGGGTAACACATTTAAGTAGGTGGTGCACCTAGTTTCCATTAAGATTATTTCTGGTGGGCTTGGAAAGATGTAGCCTTGGCTGTCCATTTTCCCCTTATACTTCTATTATACTTGGGCAAGATTAATGCAAGTATGTATAGTGTACTTGGCCCAATAACATGGTCAAAAAAGTTTTAGTAGGTGATGCACCTACTTGGTCCTTTGAGATGGCCAATAAGTCAAAGTAGGTGATGCACCTACTAGCTTATTGAAGTAAAGCAAGTACCTAAATATTTTATTGCATTTCTAGACCATAATACCTTTAACTTAACTTAAAACTTATATAAACTTTATTGTATTTCTATTCCATAATACCTTTTACTTAACTTAAAACTTATATAAACTATGTCAATTTTAACTATAGACTCAAATACCACCTTATGATTTCAAGTTTAAATGCTTTCATTGACGTCAACTTAATCGTATCGCATCAAAATTTATGGGCAGTTCATATTAAACCTATTCTACTATCACTACTAGCATAGGAAACCGAGTTCATAACTATATCACAAGGCAGCTTATAAGCGTTATATAAATATAACTAGTACACGTAGAATACAGGGTGTTACAAGTGTCTTGGAGGTCTTTGTTACTGTTGTTTGTCACTGAATTCTTGGTACCATTATATGCTCTGCATGTGTTTTTACATGATTCCATTGTCTACTCATGATGTCGATTTCAACGGCTCCATTCATGTTTAGTTCATGCTCATTCATGCCTCATTTTAGTGTTCGTTTCATGTTATATTTGTTGGGTTCGTTTTAATGTATCAAGCAGTTATTGCTGATGTCTTATTATATATGTCTTTTCTATATAAGTTGTTGTTTGCCATGATTTTCAGGTTGTGAGCAAACATGCTAGTTTCTTCCCCTTGTTAAAGTTACCAGTGTCAATTTTCTTACTGTTGTGTAGGTATCTTCCTTATTTTTGAGAAAAATAGTTAAAAGCATTTAAAATGTTCTTGTTACATATTAGATTATAACATTGGATTTTAATAGACTTAAGAGTTCAAAACATATTAAAATAGATTTAAAAATTGGATTGGTCAAATATCAACCCTTAATGTGTGCATTATAGTTACTGCAAAGCCTTTATATAGATTAAGGCATCAGGTCCATTTGGTAGTAGTCTTTTCCCTCATAAATATTTAATCTTTATGTGTCTGAGCGGTAACATTTAAATGATATTTTGCAATAGTAGGAAGCTTCAATGTTTGGCCATGCTATTTGTATTATTAGGTGATGCTGCCTAGCTTTGGTATCTAATCTTGTTAACCTTGCTCAAAATATTGCTAGAATGTCACTGTGTTGTCTTTATTTTAATACTTTCTAAGGAACTTTTTCTTACTTTAATTCTTGATGCATAGATAGATGCTAGTAGTAGTTTATATATCGGTTTGGACCTTTTATATGTGCTCATTTGTAGCATTCTAAATTAGAAAAGTAGTTCATGTTTGGAGTTCTGCTCATCTTGGAAATACAAATTCAATGAGCCGTTACTTATGCTCTTTTCTTCTTTTGCTATGTGAGATCTGTCATCTGGGTCTCATGGACTCTATCTTTGCATTTCAAAAGGGGCGACGGAGTCCCTAAAAATATCTTATCGAGTCAACCATGGTTTAAAAACAATGTACAGGTCTCGGAGTTGAAAGAATATAAAGCAGATCGAGAAATTGAAAAGATTGGGCCAAAGGCCCACTCTAAATTCCAAAAGTCATATCTTAGTATTTTGAGCCTAAGCCATTTTCATTTTACTTGTTATTATCTTGTTAGTTTAGGACAGGTGGAAGATAGGCCTAAGTCCCAAAGAAAAAAAATTCAAATTTAGTTTAGAACAGGTGCAAAGGTGGCAAGAATCAGGTCAAAGGCCCAAAACAAAGATGAGATCAAATACTAGCCTAGGCGAATAGATTTAGACTTGGGCCCAGATCTTCTTTCTTGGTATCATTTATTTGTTATATATGTTTTTTATGTGATTATTTAATTTTTAGATTTCAAAATATTCAAACTCCCAAAAGTTAGCCATTTTGAATTAACTAGTTAAAATCAAGTAAATATTTTACTTTCACTTAGTCAGATATGCCTATATTTTAAAACATTAGCCAAACAATTATCTGTTGGATAACCGCATGTTAGCGGGCATTTCTCATGATTTGAAACCATTCCCAAAATGCTAATATGTGCCCCGACCCCCCTTTAAACTAAGTTTTCCACTCTTTTACAAGCTTTATATATATTTCATGTGTCCTATTGCTTTATAATGAGTAAGTTATTCATTGAGTTGAGAAGAGTCAAGGTAAGTGTTCCCTTCACATTGTTTTCAAGTTTATGTTGTTTTTAGCATTCTAACTCGCATGCTTGTTCATTAAATGTACTGATGTCAGTTGGCCTACATCGTCTTATGATGCATACGCAGGTAACTAGGGTCAACACCCGTCGTACCAGTGATCCATTGAGCAGCTAAGAGTCAGTTGGTGAACCTCCTTACATTCCGAAGGAGATCTTTTATTGCTTGATTTTAATTTTTCAGTTGTTAGATGACTAGGGGTCATGTCCCAACATTCCTCTTTGTTTATAGGCTTCATAGGCAGATAGTACGGTTATTTAGTCTTATTTATTTCGGTTGTAAACATTTAAGACAAGAGTTGCCACTTTGGCTAAGTATTACTTGTATGTTATTTTCATGAGTTATATCTTATGTTTAAGTCTTCCGCTGAGTAACTAAGTCAGGCCAAGGGTCCGCTTTAGGCCAGCAATGGTCTTTGAGTGCCAGTCTCGGCCAGTGTGTAAGATAGGGGCATGATAGGCAGTACTTCCTATTACTTTTAAATGCTAGATTCGAATCAAATTTAATAATTTAAAATGTAATTCACATATATAGGATACAACTTTAATGAAAAAATTCGCTTTTTGGGTAAGAAATTCAAATCACGATACTTTTTTAATATCACATTAATTTTTTAATGATCATCGTGTTATAATCATTTAATTTTTTCTAATTTTCTTGTATTGATTTATGCGTTGAAATAACTTTCAAAAGGAAAATCGAATGATATATCATATAGTTGAGAAATGGGAAATTACCAAACAAAATTATTATCAAATAATATATATTTATATGAAAAGAGGGTCAATTTTATGAGAACAATTTTTTTACTTGGAACTAACAAATAGATAACAAAGTATTATATTCTGCATGTGATGGGTATACTTTTTGTCTTATTTTTATACGTCTAATGACGATGAATTACAATGAAGTGAGTCTTTAAATAGTATTTTGAAGAGTGATGTTGTGAAAAATATATTGTTTATGTTTTGTGTATATATTTCACACTCTTTTTTATAGTATTTTATTTTCATAGAAATATTGTTAATAAAGAATGAAAATTACATTTTTTTTGTTTCTCCTTATTCTTTTTATACTAACATTTAATTATCAATAATTTATATAAAATAAAAACGCAACTTCAGAAATTAGATATAAAATTGTTTTTAACAAACTATACTATAAAAACATTTACTACACATTAATGTTTCATACTGAAGTCCTAAAAATGTGCAATCATAAAAAAAATATAGGTTTATAACTTTTCTTCTTTATTTTGTTTGATTTTTGGAAAATTACAATTATATTCGATAATTTAAGTCTTTGACGCAAGCCAAAATATTTTCTGGTGTTTTTTATATGCATTTTTTTTCTTTTTCTTAATTTTTATTTTTTTGACTATTTACGAAAAAAATAAGAGTTTGATTATTTTACGTACATTTACGGAATTTTTTTTTATTTTTCTTTCGAAAAGCTATTTTTTCAATATTTTAAAATCATTGGTGCAAGTCGAAAAACTTTCTAAGTTGTTTTATATTTTTGTTGATTTCCATATTTTTCAGTCATTTACGAAAAAAATGATTCTTTTTTTTAACTTATTGTCCATATTATAAAGTCATTGGTTTTGTAAAAAAGAAATTGAGGTTTATATATATATATATATATA
>NC_028640.1:29070905-29072839 GCF_001406875.1 Solanum pennellii
ATATTTTTCAAATATTTATGAAAAATATAAAATTTTATTTTTTTCTTGAAAACCAGTAATTTCGATATTTGAATTGGTGCAAGTCATTTTTTAAAGTGTTCTTATAAATTTCTTTATATTTTTTTTGTTTCCTATATTTTTCGGGCATTTGAAATCCATTATTTTTTATATTTTAAAGTTAGTGGTGCAAGCCTATATTTTTTTAGAGGTGTGTTCTATATTTTTTTGAATTTTTAATTTTCTAGACATTTATGAAGAAAAAAAATAAAATTTTTTATTTTGTTTAAACCAATATATTCGACATTTTGAGCGTCACGCATCGTGTCGCCCCTTGCAATTCATAAAGTATCACTATAGGTGGAAGTCGTCCTCCCATAAGCCCTCAGTGCGAGACTGTTCAATAAAGTGTTGCATTTTGTTAAAATCATTATTTTAGACATTTTTTAGCGTAACTCATCGCGTCTCCCCTCGTAAGGTGCCACGCGGGGTGGAAGTTGGCCTCTCGAGTTCCCTAAACACGTGACTGGCCTATATGTGGCCTATATGTGAGTAGACTTGAGTGGCCTATATGTGAGCAAGGTACTTCTATCTTTTCCTTTTATTTATATTTTTCTTGATTTTTTTATGTTTTGGGCATTTGAAATCTATTATTTTTTATATTTTAAAGTTAGTGGTGCAAGATGAGTATTTTTTTAGGTGTGTTGTATATTTTACTTGATTTTTTTTATTTTTCGGACATTTATGATATTTTTTTAATTTTTTTTTTTGTATTAAGTTAAAACCAATATTTTCAACAATTTTGAGTGTCACGCATCAGTTGCCCGTAGCAAGGTATCACTACTTATCATAAAAAAAAACAATGAACCCACTGGTGGATTGTCAAGGCTTAGTCACTAAAGGGTCGTTTGGTCCTAGTCCTAGTATAAAATTTGAAATTACTCGTATATTGTACTCCCCCTGTCCCTATTTACTTGTCCATATTTTCATTTATATCTGTCCTATTTACTTGTCAATTTTAACAAATCAAGAAAGGAAAACAATTTTTCCCTAATATGTCCTTATTTAATTCTAGAATATTTTTAGTACTACTAAGTTGTAATGCATGCTTTTTCGACCAGAAAATACATATATTAGACTTGGGGAGTTGCATAATGTTTTAAGTTAAGCGTAAAATTATAACTAACATATGATAATAATTGATGCCTTAATACGTGTGTCACTTCTAAAGTGGACAACTAAATAGGGATAGAGGGAGTATTGTACACATTTTGACTTATGTGGCATATCTCGTGACTCCACGGAGTTGAGGCACAAGGGATATACTTGGATGTCATGTAAGTTAAAAGGTGTACATAATTAAAAAAAAATGAGTTCAGGGGGTACTATGACCTTAGTTTAGTTAAGGTGTGTTTGTGATTTGGGTCATAGTCTAAGGAGGTACTTCTACCTTTTCCTTTTCTTTATACTTTTCTTGATTTTTGTATTTTTGGGCATTAGAAATTCATTATTTTTATATTTTCAAGTCAGTGGTGCGAGTCAAATGTTTTTTTGAGGTGTGTTTTATATTAACTTGATTTTTTTTATTTTCCAGACATTTATGAAAAAAATAAATTTTGTATTTTGTTAAAACAAATATTAACGACAATTTTAAGTGTCACGACAGCCCCTCGCAAGGTCACTGTGGGTGGAAGTTGTCCTCTCGTAAGCCTTGAGTGCGTGACTGGCCTAAATGTGAGCCCACATCAACAAATAGAGCGACAAGTCTTGGTTGAAACTCAACTCTCTTTGTTGTCACGGCATGAGTCCATTTTTTCGTTCAATAAAAATATTTTTTTTATTTTTTTCATAAAATCATTATTTTTTATATTTTAAAGATATTGGTTCAAGCTAAAAAATTTGAGGTGTTTTCATATATATATATATATATATATATA
>NC_028640.1:29073763-29095466 GCF_001406875.1 Solanum pennellii
CCCTAAATTCCTTTCCCATATATATATATATATATATATATATATATATATACTGTTTTTATAATTTTTGTGTTGGGTATTTAGTTCTAAAAATTTATTTTTTTCTTGAAATTCATTATTTTTGATATTTTAAAGTCATTGGTGCAAGTCAATTTTTTTGAAGTGTTTTTTATTATTTTTATATTTTTCGTAATTTTCTAAAATTATTTTTAATACAATTATTTTCGTTATTTTATAGTCAGTGTTGCAAGGAGAATATTTTTTTGAGGCATTTATATGTTTTTACTTGATTTTTGTTATTTTTCGGGCAGATACAAAAAAAAATATTACATTTTCTTAAAATCATTATTTTGAACATTTTTTTAGCATCACTCATCACGTTGCCCCGCTAAAGGTGTCGCCCGGGTGGAAGTTGGCCTCCTATGTGCTCTAAGCACGCGACATGCCTATATGTGATTCTACATTGACAAACGTCACAGCAAGTGATGATTGAAACTCAATCTCTTTGTTGTAACGGCTACAACCTGTCATGAGTTACTTATTTTAGACATTTATGAAAAATAATTATTTTTTTTTGTAAAACCATTACTTTCGATATTTTAAAGTCATTGACGCAAGCCAATTTTTTTTGGTGTTTGTTTTTGATATTTTTCTTGATTTAAATATTTTCTGGGCATTTACGAAAAAAATAAATATCTTTTTTATTTTGAAAACATACATTTTAATAATTTAACTCATTGGTCATTTACGAAAAACATCAAAATCTTGTTTTTTTAATCATTATTTTCGATATTTAAAGTCATTTGTGCAAGAAAATAAAATTTAGGTGTTTCTTGTATTTTGATATAATTTTCTTGGTTTTAATAGTTTTTCAAATATTTACGAAAAACTAATATTTTGATTTTCTTTTCGAAATCGCCATTTTTGATAATTTAAGTCATTGGCACAAGCCAAAATTTTTTTGAGGTATTTCTGATATATATTTTTATGTTATTCTTGATTATATTTTTCGGACATTACAAAAAAATTTAGACATTTAAGAAAAAAAATTTAGATTTTTTTCGAAAATCTATATTTTAAATATTTTGAAGTCATTCATGTGAGTTGAAATTTTTTTAAGTTGGTTTTATATTTTCTTAATGTAACAACCTTAAAAATGAATTAGGATAACTAGATCTTCACTTTTATTTTAAGGGTTGTTAACTTGTTAATTTAATGAATAGATGAATTTTTTGGTCAGTCCGGTTGAGTTTGAGGTCAAACGTCAAGGAACGACCAAGACGTTTGAAGACTAGTTGTATATGTGCTTGTGTGTGCCTTTGTGTTGTCACAACCCGGGAGTACACCCTAGAAGATATGGCACTCTCGGAGTGCGACATGGTGTACTTGACCTCACGGAGGTCTTATACAAGAACTTTGACATCATTCATTGCATACATATATATGCAAAGTAGTGCGGAGTTAAAACTTTTCACACGAAATATCTTTAAAAAATCTTTCATATAAAATCATAGAAAAATATTAAGTCTCAACATATGCCAATCTTAGACTCAAGAATTCTTGGGACATGACCCATTCAATACGAATATATAATTACTTACTTTATTACAATACTTCAAATAAAAGAAATCTAACGATAGTTATGTTCTCGAGTCAAGATTAGGGCATACTTCAACTTTGCTTGAACAATTACTAAATTCGAAGCTTGCTCCAAGATACCTCTCACGTGTTTATTACAGCTTTAGAGATAGACAAAAAATATGGAATTAGTACAAAACATATGTAGTAAGTATGACTTAATGCATAAAAACATGAGAAATGGACATTTTTGAGAAACATGTTCTTTTTTATTAAAACTTCATATTAAAAGCATAAGCATCATATTTAAACACCAATCATCATATTTAGGACACAATACCATTCATATGCAATTTTACATCAAATTATAAAACCTTATTGTGAGCTTACATTGAACCTCACTGTAACTTCAATGTAATTCCCAATAAAACTCACACCTTACAATACAACATCAATAACACCTACATAACACATAAATATAAGATTCTCCTACCAAAGGTGATTCTAAGGCTCACTTGAGTGAGTTATGAAGCGACTTCCTATACAATCCCTTCACACACAGTTAAGAGATCCTTTAGGCTTCCTAGGATAAGATCATTCTCACTTCGTACAATAACATATATATAATATGACTTTCTCCTCCCGAAGGTTATCAAAAGACTTACTTAAGCAATCCTAGAAGAGAATACCCATACACCCTTTCCAAGATTACCTAAATAATCCTTAAGACTACGTAAGTTTAGTTCATGTCTACTCTATCAATTTTCTTTCCTATATAGAGTCATTCTTATGAATTCCCTAGGTAAGACATGAGGAGACCATTCTTTTGCCCCCTTCACACTTTAACTAGGCAACCCCTAAACTACTCTAGGCTAGTACTTATTCATTAACATGATTTCTAACTTAAGTCATTATCTTCATCATTTCACTTAAGAGACATTAAACACATATAAGGACATTCAAGTAATGGTCTTGAAGAATACCTAAGGACTCAGTCACTAACATCTTCAAAGCCTAATCGTGCAATGTCTAGATAGCGTCTCATACCACCACCTAAACTTCATATAAATTTTCCAACACTTGGAAGTATCTCATATGATGAGAATAGGCAATAACCGACATAGACCATGGTTGCTATTCATGGAATCCGAAGTCAACCCTACTCCGATAAAGGGTGTTCTACTTGCCAATGGTAGAACTAGGACACAACCCATGTAGGCACATGATTAAGGAATATCGAGGGTTTATTTGTTCTCTATTCTCATACTTCAAATACAGATACTTCCTAAGTATACTCACTCGGTGCTAGCTTTTGTTCTCATAGAATAGTTCCATAAAGAAGTTTATGAAGAGGTTTCATATCGAGTTCACAACTAAATCATAACACCTTACCAAAAAGGTCCCCTAGGGTTGCCTTACAATGGTTAAGAAGATAGATCAATGATTTTCCTAAGGATGCTTTCATGTCATTCCAGCCAATTAACCCTAATTCCACCATTCACACAAGAAATATACCATTATGTCTTTCAACATTAAGGATATCATCACCTTCCAACTAGGTTGAAGGTTCCATATAAAGGACCTTCTTAACAATGTTCAAGGTCACATGTCAATCACACATACATGACTAAGAAGATTAAGAATACTAAGTCAAGAAGTCATATTCACATTGTACATGTATCAGTAAGGGACACCAGTCTACCAAAGCAAGACACTCACATACTTCACATATCATTCTAGAAGCACATAGGCATAACCAATATCAGCTATAGGTCACCCTATTCACTATTATAATATCATCAAATTAAGTCACAAGTATCATATAATCTATCAAGAAACACCATACTTCAATATCAAGTAATCCACATAATGACTACACCATAGTCTACTAGATTCACATATCATCAACTAGAATAACTCATGCTTTGACTCCACATAAACACATAAGTCACCAAGACATTCATACTATCCACATATTCAAGTTATAACATGATAAAACCCTAATAGATAAAGTAATGCCGACGAGGCCACATTGATTCACAATTCGTAAAGTAATGCCGACAAGGCCACATTAGTCACAAGTATAACACATAAGCACTGCCACCATAAGTGGATCATACCAAACATCGTTACTTTCTAAGGCTTTTACTACATAATGTAGAGAAAGTTCGATCAACATACCATTAATCCAACCTCACAACTTCAATCCATGGCCAATTCATCCAACACAATATACCAAGGCTCTTACCAATAGGCATAGATTACGATTCAACACAACAATTACAATATACAATGAACCAAAGACAATACAACATAATTTATGAATTTAAGCAGCTTACTAACAATTACAACATAATTCTATCATAATTCAATAACCCTAATCATACTACACATGAATTCAATAGCACTAAGACATAATCGAATCACCCACAAAGTAGTCAAATGTAGGGTTGCACGAATTGCATGGGTTCATAGAGTTTTTAAATTAAAAAAAATCATCTAATTAACATCAATTCAATAAATATACAATGATTCAAAACGTTTTATGCAAGAACCCATGGCTAGAATTCAAAATAGGACAAGTTCGTCTTTGCAAGACTTTAGACGTCAATTAGAAGTTTGGCTCCTTTAAGTAAAGAGATTCAAGGATAAATAACCATGCCTCAATTGATGCTAGACCATGAATTTGATGAAGAATCTTCAATCCAAGCTCTATCTTTAGTTTAGGCTCCAATAGAGTTCTAGATAGTTTCTTAGAGATTTTGGGTTTTGATTTGGAATAATGAATTCATCTAGGTGTTTACGACTTATAAACCCACTTGAAATACCCAAAACACCCATAGGAAACTGCCTTTTTAATCATTTGGACGTGGGGTGAATTTACCAATTCACCACTACACTATACAGTGAACCAGCACAATTGCAGGCCACCATCAACGGTTGCCCATCGATGGGGCGTTGGTCCCTTGATGGGCCGTCATGTCTGACCGTCGATGGGATCAAGGACTTGGCTTTGGGAGATTAAGATCCCTAGGATAAGTCCTTACCCACGCCTCCCACCTACGGGGCGTCACTCCACCTATGGGCCGTAGGTTGTCCCTCGTAGGTGAGACTGCCTTTTGGCAGTTTTGGCTCACACGATGGGTCTTTCCTAAAGGACCCTTGGTTGGTCCTTGGTGAATTTTTGCCCGGAAGTTTCCAACTCAAATATGATCGTATACAAGTTCAGTACCTCTCACATCAATTTTATCCAAAACAAACACGTAAAACTCGACGAAACACACTAAGGCACACAAGGACGTTTCAAGGCAAACCTTTTAAACGTCATGGACGTTCTTGGACGTTTCACCTCCAAACTTCATGAAACTTTAATGCCTTTCTCCTAACATCATTATAGCAAAATATAATACTTCAAACGTCAAGACACAAGTGTTAGTCTCTAGTTTCACCTAAGTCATTTTAGAGGTGTTACATGTGTTTTGATGGAAGTTAAGTGTGTTGTTTGAGGTCTACATAAGTGTTTGATGACCCTAGAACCTAGATGAGCATGTTTCGGAGTTTAAAGTCCAGGTACAACTACCCCATGGACCCGTGGGGGGCCCTTGAAGAGGATTCCATCCTTTGACCAAGAAGCAGTCTGGCAACATCAAATGACGACACCAATTGACGACCAGTCAACCAATTGACGGCTCGTCAATGGTGAGCATCTAACAGGATTTAAAGTCCTGCAGATGTTGAGCCTCAGCCACAAACTACGGACCCTATTGAATCGGCATCGATCCATTGACTGTTCGTCATTTGGGTGTGCAATTTTCTACAGTAATTCGGCCAAGGTAGAGATGAAATGGTAAGTTCACCCTAAGTCTTTTAAAGTGCATGGACGGTTGT
This sequence comes from Solanum pennellii, assembly GCF_001406875.1. Taxonomy (NCBI): domain Eukaryota; kingdom Viridiplantae; phylum Streptophyta; class Magnoliopsida; order Solanales; family Solanaceae; genus Solanum; species Solanum pennellii. The sequence goes on from NC_028640.1 coordinate 29,079,230, forward strand.
TTTAGGTGTATTTAGGTACTTTAATAGTATTAAGGTGATTAAACCCTCTTTTAGACCCTAACAAATAAATCAAAACCCTTTCCTCCCGAAGTTCTCTCCAACCCCCAACCCCCCAATGGAAGCATGAAGTCAAGATGGAGCTAGGGTTATGGATTCTAATGGCCTTATTCTTCAATTCTCTTGGGATTTCTTTTATTAAGGTATTTGAGTTCTTTATCTAAGGTTAGATATCACCTTAGATCCAATTTCAAAGTGATTTGAAAGATCTCAATGTTTATGAAAGAGTCCATATTCTACTCTAACTCAGGGGTTCTTGCATGATACGTTTTCAAATCATTAGATATGATATCATTGATGATAAATTGATGTTTTGCAATGAAAATCTCCACCAACCCTTGATCTTCTCAAATCTCTAAATTTGGCTTATGAAATGGGTTTATTGTTTATGATCTAATGTTGATGGTATTGTGATATAATGAGTTGTATTGTTGATTTCTATAGTTAATTATATTGTGAATTGTTGGAGAAGTTAAGGAATGGTGATCTTGGCTATTGGAAGAGGGTAAGTTCACCTAATTCCCTTATTTAATGTAGAATTGATATAGAATTGCTATTGATTGGTATGGTCTACTTATACTGGCAGTGTGTACTTGTTATTCTTATTGTGATCATGGCCTTGTCGGTATCATGTTAGGGTTCATATGAAGGTATAATGTAAGGGTTCATATGAAGGTATAATGTGAAGCTATGTTATGTAGAGTAACATGACTATGTTTATGGTGTTATGGCTTATATAAATGTATAAAGTAAAAGATAATGTGATATATGTGTGATCTTGTATAAGTTGGATGTAATGTGATGAAAGTACATTCTCTTCTAATATTGATGTGTAATGATGATGGATTGTGAAGAGTCTTATATGAAGTCATGCATAAGCTACTACAAGGCCATGCTACAAACTAATACAACACATTACTAACATACTATAAGGTAGAAGGACATAGACTATTAACCAATTTCACTTGCATGGATCATAAATCATATTTCATTAATAGTATCAATCTAGGGCAGTAGCTAAATATACACTTAATATAATGAAATCATGCTTAAATCCCTACAAGATCAAGATACTAACATAGGCATTAAACTATCAATTCATTAGAGAGTAGAGAAAATTGGCAATGCTACTAATTCCCTAAAACCTTGATTATCAATCATATTTTATCAATAATGTACATGTTAGGCAGTGCTAAAGAGATCATTACTCAAAAGGAATCATGCTTCATCCAACCTAAAATCGAGATCACATCACATACATAGTATTATCAATCGATAGACTAGAAGAATCTAGATCAATTTATGTCAACTCTTCTTTACTTTGATCATACAAGATTTATTCTCACAATTAAACCATGATATTAACCTAAGGCAGTATCTACAATAATCATAACAGAATCGAATTCCACATTCATACCTTATAAGGGCAATGTTACAGTGATAACATAGTGGCATAGGCTAGTCATGTTCAAATCTTCATACATTGATCCAATTGGATCATTCATCAACAAATCATCATCAATATACCTAAATAAAAGTAGACATAAGCAATTCAATGTAATAGACTCAAAAATCCACCAATAACAAGCCACGATCACAATGCCCATGCAAAGGCTAAACCGAGTTTGGGAAGGGACATGGGTTCATCATAAAATTGGATTGAATTTGAAGTTAAAACCAAATATTATCATCAAGTCATCATTATTAACCCTTTGAAAATGTTTTGAGAAAGAAAACATGGCTAGATTGAAGAAGGAGATGTTTAATCAAGAAATCTCTTTGAAAACTTTGAGATTAACTCTCTAGATTGAAGGATAACCAGAGATGAAGGATCACCATACCTTAATATAGAAGAAAACCTCCAAAACTTGATGAATAATCCATAGAAATCCATGCTCCAATCTGTTCTTGAGCTTCACCTTCAATGGAGGTTATAAAGAGAATATTTTTGGAGGGAAAGTCTAATTTGTGTGAATTGGATTGGAAATGGGTTGATCACGTTTTTTATGATCTAAATACACCCAAAAATAACCAAATAAACCTATTAGTGTAAGGTTAGGAGATGGGGTGAATTTCCCATTCACCCTTTAAATAAAACAGTCGCTAGGCAGCAGTCGCAGGTCACCATCGACGGCCAGTAGGTCCATCAACGGGCCGTCTGTGGCTTCAGTCGATTGGATCTTCGACTGTTGTTTGGCTAATCCTTATACAGGCTAAGTGAGAATAGACAAATTCACCACCGACGGTCCGTTTTGTAACCAAACAGGGCGTCGTTTGGTTCTGTTGATTGACACTGCCAAGGCAGTATCTCAACAGCCTTTGGGTCCTTTTTGTGGGACCTTTTGCGGGGCCCTTGAGAAGTCGTACCTGCTAGTTTCCAATGTGCATATATAACTTAACATGTTGTAGACCTTCCATGCATGTTTCACCGAAAATGAACACGTAAAACACATCAAAACATGCAAGGAACACTCAAGACACACATGAACTTCTCAAGGGCTAACTTTCGAATGTCTTGGACGTTTGAACTCCAAACCTCATGAAACTCAATAAAATGCCTATAAAAATCATTTTTAATCATATAAGGACCTCACAAGCTCATTACACACACACAATCACATAAAAACACATAAGGCCCCTTAAGTGACTAGTCGTCGAACGTCTTGGTCGTCCCTTGACGTTTGACTTCCAAATGACTTCAAATCACCCAAGCATACTTTAAACCACTATATTTGCATGTTAAAATCTTATAGGTACAAGTGAGTCTCTATACATCCTAACTCATTTTGGGGGTATTATAATATCCCCCACTTGGGAACATTCGTCCTCGAATGACACTTAGAAAACATTAATCACAAACAAGGACTTCAATGAACCATAGATCATCTCACAACAGTCATAAAATCATCATATAAAATTTAATGCACCAAAATTACAAGGAACACACTTCAAACTATTCAACACTCAATGCATACAAGCAAGCAAAACTTTCTCACTCTTTAATGCATCAAACACAAAGGCTCTTATCATGTTCATAGGAGGAAAATACTTCTCATACTCATGAAATGTTCATTTCACTTCATATTATTTAAGATCTCATCATGTAAGCTCACCCTTAGGCAGATTCCAACAATACTCAAAAGTCATTTAAGCACTCATACTTCAATGCACATAGACTTAAGTTAATTAGATTGACAATGAGTTCTTATTAGTTAGACCTAGTGCATGGTCATTACTCAATCATACCATGTTTAGTTATGTCCATGGAGGAATGTCCTTCTCCTCAACACAGTTACATGTCTCAGGAGTTCATACCCAAGCAAATGCACAAAGGTCATCTTTACTGTAACATGAGAATTTCTCAACTTTTAAACCAAGACATGCTCATGTTTTCTTCCTACTGAAGTCTAAATGGTAGGTCACACCAAGCACATCACAAAAAATAGGAAGTCATTTCACAAAATGTCAATTTCTAACGTAGCAATAACCTTCACAGTAAGCATCATTTAGGGAAAATAGCACAAATCATAGGCACTCATAAAGACACTAGCATCATCTTAAAAATGTTTATTTTCTATAATTTTATGTCATTGGTGCAAGCAAAAGATTTTTTTAAGGTGCTTTTGTATTTTTTTTTTATATATTTTCCTTGATTTTAATAATTTATTGGTTATTTTTATTAAAAATAAAATTTTGATTTTTTTCTTGAAAACCATTATTTTTTATATTTAAAATCCATGGTGCAAGTTAAATTTTATTTGAAGTTTTTTTATATTTTATTAATATTTTTATTTTTCACTCATTAAGATTTTTAATATAAAATAATTATTTTTTGATTTTTTGAATTGAGTGGTGCAAGTCGAAAATTTTTTTGAGTGTTTGATATTTTTCTTCTTTTAAAATTTTTTCTGTCATTTACGGAAAAAAAATTTATGTTATTTTGATCATTTTTTAGCGTCACACACACGTTAGCCCTAGCAAGGTGTCACGTGGGGTGAAAGGCTGGAAAAAATAATTTTTATTTTGAATAGCTATATTTTAAAATCTTTGGTGCGAATCGAAAAACTTTTTTTTATATTTTAAAATTATTTGATGCGAGTAGTGGCTAAAACCGTCGTGAGTTTGAAATTTAAAAACAAAAAGATTTTAATCTTTTTATTTTTACAAAAAAAGGCAATTAAGTCGCAATTGTGTCCAAAAAAGACAAATCCATTTCTATTAACTCAGTTTTAGGTACTCCACCTCTTTCTTCTTCACCTCTTCGTCTCCTTTTTGTTGTACGCCTCTGCTTATCCCAGCTCTTTGAAATGGCTATTCCTTTCTCCAAATCTGCTCTCTTCTTCAGCTCCAGATCAGCCATTTCACCATACCCACAAAATCAAACACCCATTTCTCCCTACCCGCAAGCCCCGCCATCTTCTCTTCGCCAAAAATCTAGTTCCGACAACGTTGAAATATAAATCTGTAAACTGAAGAAAGGAAAGAGAGCAGAGGCGATTTCTTCATCTTCTTTGCTTTGCTTGTGTGGGCATCAGGTTGGGGTTGGAATCTCATCTTTCTTTTTTATCTGTGATTCTATGGTTGATTCATGGCCATCATCTTTTGTTGGTTTTCTTGTTTTTTTGGTGTCGTAGGGGAGGGATTGACCTTTCTAACGCATATTCAGTCGTACCGGCATGTCTCGACATAGGGTTTTATTTATGCTTTTAATTACTTTTGTTTGTGCCATTTTTATCCCTGTTTTCGATCACAAGTTTGCATGTTGTTTTTATGGTGGTTTAGAATCTTGTATTTGTATTTAGACTTAGTCCACTAAAAATCAGTAGTTGTAGCTGCTGCTTCTTGTTCATCACTTAGTCCATCGTTTTTGAATTGCTGTTTCTTTTATACCCATTCCATTTACTGTTTCTTGTTAACCTTGAGTTGCTGTTTCTTGTTAATTGTAAGCCCTTGTTAATCTTTATACCCATTCCATTCCTTTTAGATTTGCTGTTTCTTGTTAATCTTTAAGCCCATTCCACTGTTTTGGAGTTGATGTTTCTTGTTAATCTTCAAAACCATTGTAATACATTTCATAATTTTAATGTAGCGTGTATGAGAATTTGTTGAAACAACCTTTTCTTCCCATTTTATATAAGAATTTGTCTATATTTTTGTGCACAAATAACAAATCGATTTCCTCAATCTTCTAATTGCGAGATATGGTCGTGCATCTAATCCCTAGACCTGTTTAAGATTGATGTCTACATCTTTGTTTCAGAACATCTCTATATTTTTGTTTTTATTAGGCTGACATGAAGTTAATTTATGATGCTTGTAGCTTTAATTTATAAAATAGAATTAGTGGTTCACTTTAATATTTCAGTCAATTGTCAACAAAATATTCCTTGTTTTTATAATTGACTGATTTAATGCTTTGCCTTATGAATTGATATTTTCACCCATGTGTATATATTTTATCATTTTTAGTGTCTGTTTCTGATACTTCTCCTTTCCTTATTTTTATCTGATGTTGCGGTAAATGAAAGAAATCGGGCGAGGTAGAAGGCGGGCCAGGCTGTGGAAGTGGCAGTTTTTGAGGAGGTGGTAGTTCTGGAATGACGACTCAGCCACAAATACAACCAATACGGATTACTGAGGCATCTATGGAGGTAAAGGTGTGAAATAAAATTCCTGATATAATATCTGGTACAAGTTTTAAAATAGATGTCTATTTTATGATTTTAGTGTGCAAAACTGTGTATATTAGGAGAGATTTGTGTTTGCTTTTGATGTGTATAATCTGGTGAAATGTTTTGATTTGGATTCTAGCAGAATTTGTAATTTAAGTGCTTGTGTCTTAAATTTTAATCCTGATTGATTCAACGTGATACAAAAATATATGCATTCTCAATGCAGAGCTCGAAATCATAGCTACTTATCTTCTTTTTAGACTGAGTACATGTATCCTTGCTATTTTAGATGTATATTGCATGTTGAGATCTGTATCTTTGATGTGATGAAGTGACTGCAAAAGATCTGATGCTGCATGGTACGTTTTTTATGTTCACTTAGAGAATTAAATAGGGAGACAAAGATAGGAAAAATTAAGGGAAGGGTCTGAACAGTAGATTATATTATGTGTTATAATCATGTTTGAGCTTAAAAAAAGGTGAAAGAGGACGGTTTACTTATAGTGAAGATAAACAGCTTAATTATGGTGGGGGAAAGAGAGGAATAGGGGAATAGTTCATTTTTCGACAACAATGATGACACAAGGTCCTCATGATTACTGAGGGCCAATGAAGTTGTCAAACTACATTAAAAGAAGAAGAAGAAGAAGAAAAGAGAGGAAGAGGTGTGGTTATGTAATGTTCTGTATCCTCTTTCTCTTTGTAAAAGTAAGTTATATTATGGTACAATTAGATGTGACTTGAGTTTGTTTAAGATTGAGGTAACGCAAAAACAACTAAGTCTAACTTCAAATACCTCAATTTAGTAGTTGATAGCTAATGGTCTTGGTTGGTACTAAGACCATAGTCATGCATGTGAATAGCATTGAGCATACCTCTCCGTTTTTGAAAGTTTGAGCATGTTTTGAATTATTTTGTGACAACTCTTACAACTCTTTTTGTTACTTTTGATTTGTTTGCGGTTAAAATGTTCAATGCTACTTGTATTTTGAAAAGGAAGTAAGATTTTGAACCATCTTTATTGATTTGCATGCCATGTGTGGTGAGTTATTGAACAATTCCTTGTCTTCACTTTTTTCACCTAGAACTTGCCCATTTGGTCTTGAAATGTTGGTCTTGGTTGAGTTTGGTTGGACAAATGATCTTAGTCTTTCTTTGATGTTTTTGAAGTCCACTTGGCCTAAAAATCCAACCTTTGCACTAAATATATCCTTAGTTGTCCTCTTGGAGCCTAATCCTTTTTAGTGGCAACCACATTACAAGACTTAACCTTTTTTGAAAAAATAACCCTCTTTTGAACCCTTCTCTCCTTGAACTTGAGGTTGTGAAAATTGAGGCTAAAAGCCTAAGTTGGGGGTTTTATGGGATGCTTACCATATGAGGATTTGATATAAAAAAAAAACAAAAAAAAAAGAAGAGAGAAATTGCGGGATGTATGGGAAGTCTTGAAGAAATAAAAAACCTTGAAAAAGAAACAAAGAAAATAAATAAATGAGATTTGAATCCTCCAAAAGTTGTAAATGGTTGCATCTGGGGCATCTAGAGTGGAAACAAGAAAAGAAAAATGAAAAATTGTGTGGAATGTGCATGAGTTTGAAAAGTTGTGGAATGTGCATGAGTTCGAAAAGTGGGGGAAGTTGGAAATGATGAGTTGTTGTATGGAAAGTCTTAAAGAAAGAAAAAACTTTGAAAAAGAAAGAAAGAAAAACCTTTGAAAGAGAACGAAAGAAAATGAATAAATGAGACTTGAATCCTCCAAAAGTTGAAAATGGTTGCATGTGGGGCACCTGGTGTGGAAATAAGAAAAGAAAAATGAAAAATAATGTGGAATGTTCATGAGTTTGAAAAGTGGAGAAAGTTGGAAATGATGAGTTGTTGTATAATGTTCAAGGAGGGTGTAGTCACTTATACCTAAATTATATCCTAACCTTCCCTAAGCCTATATTACAAGCTTAACAAAGTCCTTTGAGATTTCTAACCAAACGGAGTTGAGTCAATGTTGATATGAAAATATGGGCAAGCCTATGGTGTGACATTTATGTGCATGAGATGATTCTTTGTGAGTGTGAGTGTTGCATCTTTGTTCCTTGTCTTGTTGATATGTGGACATTTGTGTGCATGAGCTGATTCTCTGTGAGTGTGAGTCTTGCATCTTTGTCCCTTGTTCTTGTTTATATGTGTGTGGGGTTTTGGGATACTTCTTTCCGGTGAGGTAATGCAAGTTGAAAAAGTGGTGATTTTGAAAATTCCTAATTGAGTCAAGTGAGCATGTGAAAGAGTTAATGAGTTGAGTCATTTCTTTATTTTGAGTTGTTGTCACTTAAATGATTCTTGGTTTTTGAAAACGTTCCATGAAAATGAGAGGATTTGTCTTGTGAAAAGTTTTCATGTGGACTATTTGTTAGTACCAACCAAAGCCATTAACTTTGTGCTTATTTGAGAAAGGGAATTGATTTGTGATGTGTCTTGAAATAAGAGCCTCTTGTGTTTTTTATTTTCTTTTCTTGAGGACAAGCAAAGTTTTTAGTTGATGAGTGGTGGACTTATTTGAGGCTCTTTTCGTAGTTATTTTGTCTTGCTTTAGTTTAGAATTGGTGCTTTTAATTCCCCTCCCCCCCCCCCCCCCCCNCACGAAAATGAAATGGAGAGTTGATTTAGGAGATATTTGAAGAAACCAAGCGAACTTGAGGCAAAAAGAGGTCAAGAGCTGAAAAAGCAATATTTGGTAGGGAAAGTACCTTTGTGAACGCGCTTGTTGGGTATTTTTATTGACGTCGACCGCTTAATCTTTTAATTTATGTCGAGGGAAATTTAAGCATTATCAATTAGTTAAGGTTTTGGTTAAAATTTCTAAAGATGTGTTTATATTACTCCATAGTGATGCAGTTTAAAAAAAAAAGTACTCCATAATGATTCGAATCTCTAGCTTGTTTTTACTGTTGTGGTGAATGCACTATCTGAAATAGTTTGATGAAATTGCACTGTTGCTCTTGGAGATTTGGCAGTTCATTTTCCTAGTCTCTTATAGCCATGGACAGAGCTATGTATGCATGATTAAGAGTTTAATCAGTTTCTGTAGGGAGAATGCTGTATTGGTTCTTTCTCAGACTATACCGAACAACATGATGAAGGTTTGGTTGGTTTATCAAACATTTATACATACCTAAAGATAGCATTCTCAAACAAAGTTTGTTTTCTCTCTCTCTCTTATTCTGTTGGTTGAGTCTAGGCGAAACTTCTAAGCTTAATGGTTTGGTGCCTTTTCTTTTCTTGGATTAATTTTCATTTTATGTTTTAAATTTGTGGAGTCTCCCGCTAAGTTCTTTGCAGAATAACAAAAACATTGCTGGTTTTGACAATGTGAGTTTGTTATATGTTTAGGATGTCTTATAATTTTAACTTTTTTCTAATGTTATAATCACACATTATTTTGATGATTAGCCGCTATATTGGAGAGCAGAAGCTAGTACCTCAAAATTGAATAAAATTTTAGGTACCTTTAATAAAGAAAAGGTTGAGAAATTGATTTGATTTTGTAGTTTAAATGCTTGTTCCATGACTTTGGTGTGCTCTATATCCTTCGTCATCTTCATCTTTATATTATGCAGAGAAGTTAGGGTGGTTGGTAACTAACTAAATAATTTCAATATATTTTTTTTAATTAGTACTGTTGTATTCTTCAGCATTGGTAATGCTGGCTACCATCATAAACAAGTTACAAAACAAGTAGACTCTATGCTTTACAAAGCTCCTAGAAATTCTACTAACTCCTCTATTTCCTCTATACAATTATGTTTACACCAAAAAATTAAAGTCTTCATGCAGTTCCATTTCGCATCATGGACTGTTCTGACTTTGTCTTTAAAACACCTTCCATTTCTCTCCCTCCAGAGTAACCACCATATGCAAGAGGGGATTATCCTCCACCATTTTTTCTGACTTTTACTTCCCCCTCTTTTCATCCAACAACTCATTAGATCGCCTGTATGTTCTGGCATTGTCCACAGTCTTTGTGAGACTGAAAAACATGTTCCACAATTGGGCGGTGAATTTACAGTGTAGGAACAAGTGATTGTTTGTCTCCCTAGTCCCATTGCACAAAAAACATCTAGTCATCATAACTCTCCCCTTCTTTTGTAACACTTCATGAGTAAGACATGCCTTTCTTACCACTAGCCATGTGAAACATTTCACTTTTGTAGGGGCTATGTTCTTCCATACATTTTTCCATATATTTAACTCTTCCTCCAGCATAATGCTATTCTCCCTCTTGTATACCTTATTAATAGTAAAACTACCTTCTGAACTGTGTCTCATCTAAGTCTATCAAGCTCCATAATTTAAGTGTCTTCTGAAGTTTAGATCCCACCCCTGGGGAACCAGCAATCAGACGCAACAATTTCAGGATTGCTAGATAGTAACATGAGATCTGGATATTTATACTGCACTGGTACTTATCCTATCAAATTATCCTTCCAAAACCTAACAGTGTTACCATTTCCCACTCTGAATTTAGAATTCTCTTGGATCTTTGACCATAGACCTCTGATAGCCCTCCATACACCCGTCCCATAAGTGCAATTCACTTCATTTGAGCACCAAGGACTGTTCTGTCAAAAATTTTGAATAATTACTTCCTTCCAGGGGGAAGTTTCTTCATCACAGAATCTCCAAAGCCGTTTCATCAAACGGCACCTTTTTTGAATTTACAGATTTTTTATTCCTAATCCTCCTTGTTCTTTCTTAATTGAGTGACCTCCCATTCAACCAAATTATAACTCCCCCTCTCTTTCTTGCCTTTCCACAAAAAAGTTCTTCTTATCTATCTAGCTTGTTCAGTACTCTAGCAGGAATAGGAAACAAAGACATCACATATGTAGTTATAGAGTCCAACACTGAGTTTATTAGTGTGACTCTTCCCTCAAATGACAAATATTGTGCTTTCCACCGTGCTAGTCTCTTTCCATACCTTTCTACAATGCTGTCACATATCTCTACTTCTTTGTATTTCATGCCTAGTGGCATACCCAAATACACAGTAGGCAACATGCCCACTTCACACCCCAACACAATTGCCAAGGAATGAACATTCATTACTTCTTTGATAGGGAAGATACTACTTTTCCACCAATTCACCTTTAGGACAGAAACAGCTTCAAATACCACCAATATGACTCTAACATAGGTAATTTGTTCCATGGCAGCTTCACAAAAAATAATGGTATCATCTGCATACAACAGATGGCATATCTCCAAATCACCCTCCCCTATTCGAAAACCCTTAGGCCAATTGTTGTGTATTGCTATTCTCATCATGCTACTGAACCCTTCCATAGCCAAAATAAATACGAAAGGGGATAAAGGGTCCCCTTGTCTGAGTCCCCTTTCCGAAGGAAAAAAAACCAACAGGTTCTCCATTCACTAAAACAGAGAACCTAACAGTTTTAATACAAAAATTGATCCACTTCAACCACCTATCCCCAAACCCCATTTGTTTCAGAACACTTAGAAAATAGTCCCAATTCACACGGTCATACGCCTTTTAAATATCTAGTTTACACATTAAGCCAGCAACCTCTCCCCTGATCCTGGTGTCTACACATTCATTTGTTGTTAAGGCAGCATCCATCATCCGTCTCCCTTTAACAAAGGCCATTTGATGCTTATTCACTAGGATGTCCATCACTTTCGTGATTCTCTCAGTTAGCACTTTAGCAATTATCTTGTAAAACCAACAAATCAAGCTAATGGTCTAAAATCCCTTAGTTCCACTGCTCCCGTCTATTTTTGTATAAGGGCTACATATGTGGTATTCAAACTTCTTTCGAAGACTTGATGATTATGGAAATATTGCAGTGTCCCCATAATGTCACCCTTAATAACCTCCCAGAAAGTTCGAAAAAAGTTCATATCGAAGCCATCAGGGCCAGGTGCCTTATCAGTTGCACATGATTTGATGATGTACCATACTTCCTCCTCTTCAAAATTTCTTTGTAACCATTCTTGATATTCATTGGAAATAATTGTTGTAACGTGGAGGATGAGATCAGGTCTCCATTCTTATGCTTCTTTATACAAACCTTGATAATAAATTTGAATGGTATTTTTGATTTCTTCTTGATAAGAGATAGTTTGCCCTTCTACCTCTAAAGAATCAATAGAATTGTATATTTTGTGAGAATTAGCCAACCTGTGGAAAAACATAGTATTTTTGTCTCCACTCCTCAACCATTGTATTCTTGATCTTTGTGCCAAGCTATATCTTCCTTCTTAGATTCCTCCTCAAACTCCATGGCAAGGTCGGTCTTGTGTACTAGTTCATTGAACGTTAGAAATCTTTGTTCCTGAATGACTTCCCATGAACTCAACTGCTGCATGATATTTTCTTTCCTTTGCTTCCAATTGCCCCTATTTTTTTGCTCCATTGGATCTTCTCCTTTTTGAGAAGATTTAGTTTGTTGGCTAATATGTAAGCATGTCTGCCGGTGTTAGGACAAGAATTCCACCAGTCTTTTACTTCTAGCCACCAATTTTCAAATTTAAAGTATGTCTTGTGCCAATTCCAGTCCCCACATGTAGGTAGGATAGGGTTGTGATCAGACCCTATTCTTGGAAGAAGAGTTTGCCTTACCTAGAGGAAAGCATCCTCCAGTCTGCCGAGTATAAAAATCTGTCAATCCTTGAAGCACTTTTGTGACTTTCCCCCTTCTCAATGTAAAAGATCCTCCAAATAAAGTAGGATCCACCAGCTCCAAGTTACTAATGAACTTTGAAAATTCTGCCATCACTCCAGAAATTCTATGGCAGATTGATCTCTCTGAGACAAACCTAGTAATATTTAAATCCCCACACACCATCCAAGGCCCCTCAAAACTGTTTCTATTAACTTCAAGTTCAGTCCACATCTCCCTTCTGACTACTGGATTACAGTCAGCATAAACAACACACATGTGCGATTTAACTGCTGGTTAATTGCAGTGAACTTACAAGTGATCACTTGACTAGCAACATTCACCAGTTCCCTCTTCCACTATCTTTTATCCCTCATAATCAAGATCCCTTCCCTGGTACCCCTTGCCTCCATATGTTCTTCCCCCACCCATCAATTAGCCCATAAATCCTTAAGCATACTGTTAACATCACCCTCTATTTTAGTTTCTATCAGAACATAAATATTTGCCCCCCATTGGTGCACCAGTTGTTTCACCAACTTCCTCTTCTCCACATCATTTAATCCCCTCCCGTTCCATGAAACAGTTTTGTTCCTCATTGATCACCACTTGCTGGTCTTCTCCCCTTCCTCAACTCACTTCTTGCTCCTCCATCTTTGTAGTTGACATCAAAGATTAAGTTTTTAATTTCTTTAGGCACCCGTTGCTTGTTGTTGTTATTGATTTAAGCAGCCCTTCTTTGATCCAACTTTATGAATAAATCTTCTTCCTCTTTTTATAGTCCATCAAACATAGCTCCAAACTGCTTTCTCAACTTAATTATGTTTTCTTGTACCCAAGAGTTGGCATCATTCTCTACTCCCTTTAAACACGCACTAGAATCTGTCTGAATTGGAGTTGGCTCCTTCAATGGTATAATTTGATTTTGAGAGGCCTCCCTTGTTTTCTTTTCAATTATCCCTTCTTCTGCACTCTTGTGATGCAAATCTGATTCGTCTAGGTTTAAAACCCCTTGTAGCGCTTTCCGCCTCCTTTATCTGCATGTGTTTCTCTAGGGTTTCTGAAACAGCAACCTCTCTCTTTTCATCTCCATAGTTAAAACTGGAGAAAACTCCCTCCTGGTAATTTTTACCAAGTATATATTGTTGTTATCTGTAAAAGGCTCAGCTACCAGCTTTGTTTTAATTTGTGGGTCCTTGGGCCTATTTAGATTTCGGCCCAATATTTTTTACAAGTGAGGAAATTGGCCCAACTCTAGTTAAAATAAAAGGTCCACCAACTGGCTTTGGGGGCCCACTAGCTTTAGCCATGTGCTTTTCTTTTGTACCCTCTGTATAAAGACCCATCCTCTTCTCTATATATGTTGGAAAACTCCCAGCAACCTCTTTCTCTTTTCTCTGATTATTTTCTGTTTGCCCAGTCTTCTTACATTCGTCCTTTTTGCCAAAAATAAGAGGAGAGTTGTCACATCTATGCTGGTTGGTGGCCTCAATTTTCTCAACCCTAGACGGCGCTTCACACAATACCGGCATTTTGTGTCTCCACTCCCCATCTTCGACTTCAACAAAGGCCGGAATAGTCTCAGACGCCCTTGACTCTAATCCTGGCCCACCTTAAGTGGTTCTTAAGCTCTGTTTCCTCCTCCGTTTCCAACCAGCCACCACACTTTTCCCCAATCTCCTTCATCACTTCTATGGACCAAAGATGTAGTGGTAGTCCAAGAACCCTAATCCAACACCAGTGAAAACTGGTATTTAGTGGGTATGTCTCTGCCAGAGGCGACCACCACTCAAGTTCGATTTCCCCCCTGCCTCCTCCATTAACCCTTCAAAATGTGATCAGCATCTCTTTCATTTTGAAAATCAAATAAGAATTGAATCCCGTTCAGTTCAAAAACATGAATATTGTGTACCCTTATCCATGTTTGGTGAGCCCATTTCCTTACATCATTTCGAGTGGGAATTTCATCACATTCAGGGAAGCTTCCCACTAAACACCTTCTCAAAAGACAGTTCTCAGAATATGATGGACGTGCTCCGATGGGATCCATGTATATTCCACCCACGTACTCTCCTTGTGACCACCTGGGCTTTTGTAACACCTCTTTAAAGCTTTTTTCTCCCCTGACTAGCCTTCCTTCCTTTGCCCCTTTGATGTTTAGAGCCTCCTGACTGTGCAAGACCTTTTTAATGATACTTTCCAGTTTTAACGTCACATTCAACCAACCCTCATTGAAAGCATTTTCTGGAACTAATGACAGTTCTGGATTCACCTGTTACATTATTACCGAAATATAACGGCCAAAGTTGTTGAATTTCATAAAGAAGAATAAGTGTGTTTCCCTATATCTATATTTCCATGTTTTTTACACCCTGCCCTTGTAGTTTGAGGCCTTTCTGAATCTCCGAGATATCCAGAGTAAGGCTTCTCTACTTAAAACCAGTCTACGGAAACGTAACCTAGAACTCTCTACACATTCCTAGCAAAACTCATTACGAGATGAGGCCAAAGAGATGTCGAAATATTTTCCCCTAGATCTAAAATAAATACAATTGTCCATGGATGACAAAAGGTTTAAAACATAGAAAAATAAAAAGAAGGTTGTGTGGAACTCCGTTTGTCGAATGCCATCGGAAAAGAGGAACTAGGAGTACGTTGAAGGTTAAAGCGCAAGAAATTATTAAATAGTATCTTCCCTTCCACAAGTGAAGACGAAATGTCTTTGCACTTCTATCAAGTATTCAAACAAGTAATTTTTTGGTTATTTGAACTAAGGCTCTATGGTTGTTGGTATCATTCCAGCATGGATCTCTCACTTGAAAATTACTAGTATATGGGTGTAGGATCGATGCTGAGTTTTCTTACTCGTTCCTTAGCACTGCAACAATATAGTAAGTTTTGGTTAGTTTCATCTCATTATCAATGACAATTTTCTAAGATCATTTTTTCCTATCAAACTACTTCCTTATGACGTTTGCCTTTTCAATCTTTTTCCTGTTGTAACAACCTGTTTAGTCGGTTCAAACAGTAGAATTATTTTTGATAAAAACTGACTGGGTCGACGGACCACGTGACGAACCGTCATGGTCGTGACAGACCATGATGGTCTCCGTCGTCCCATACTTGTGTAATTTCTTCTGCTACTCTTCTCATTACCCTCGACGACAAGTAGGACGAACTGCATAGGCACGACGGACCGTCGAGGGCCTTCATTCCAAAACACTTCAACTCTGGGAATCGGGGTACTGGAGTTACTTCTCTGAACTTCAGGACGGACCTGCAGGACGGACCGTCATGGATACGACGGACCGTCACAGGGTCTTCGTTCGTCCAAAACACTTCAATTTTTGGAGTCTGGGTACCGGAATCGACTCTCTGAACTTCACGACGGACTTGCAGCACGGACCGTCGTAGATACGACGGACCGTCACAAGCTGCTTAACCCCGACTTTGTCAGACTTCCGCTAAATTTTTTTAAGGGGTGTTTTGGACTATTCATAATTATTATTATGAAATTAGTGGGGTAATTTTTATAATTGAGTTAGTTGGGGGCTAAAGGAGATAACTTTAAAATAAATAGTGGGTTACTTTTATCTTCTTTTATAATTGATTATATGATAATTAGGGTAAAAAGAATCTGTAAAGGGAAAAAGTTAAAAGAGGAGGAGACGTGAAACGAACGAAGGGAGCGAAGTATTGAGGAAAACAAAGGCATTGGAGAGATAGCTTGCTTGATTTCGATTCTCCGGTGGAGGTAGGTTATGGTTTAATTCTATCTAATAGATAAACTCTAAATAGCGATTGATATGTATTGAATGATATTGTAAAGTCTCCTAT
>NC_028640.1:29097232-29097635 GCF_001406875.1 Solanum pennellii
AGTAAGATAAGTGTGGGTGCCACTCGCGGCTCGTTTTGGGTCGTGACAATCTTGGTATCAAAGCTTTAGGTTCGTTGGTCTCATCACACAAGAACGAATCTAGTAGAGTCTTGAGGAACGGTAGGGGGACGCCCTTACTTTTCTTTGAGAGGCTATAGGACTTTAGGAAAACTCCATTCTTTTTTTCTTTCGTGCTATTACTTGGGTCCAATTGGTATCTAGGTGATACAAATTGGTATCTGACATCCTCACTCTATCTCGCAGATGGTTAGAACTAGAGCAACAACTGTGTCAACACCAACACCGGCAGGACAGGGTGCGTCTGAGCCAACCATTGAGACTGTAGCTCGAGGAGGAGCAGTGGCAAGAGGCCGTGGTAGAGGTCGCAAGAGGACGCCCTCTA
>NC_028640.1:29097918-29153826 GCF_001406875.1 Solanum pennellii
CAGCATGAACTTTTCACTAAATTCTTAAAGTTGAAACCTCCAGTATTCAAGGGTGCTGAATTTGAAGATGCCTATGATTTTTTGGTTGATTGTCATGAGCTGCTACATAAAATGGACATAGTAGAACGATTCGGTGTTGAGTTTGTGACCTATCAGTTTCAAGGGGATGCCAAAATGTGGTGGCGGTCGTTTGTTGAGTGTCAACCAGCACAGGCACCACCTATGACTTGGGCATCATTCTCTAGCTTATTTATGGAGAAGTATATACCCCGGACTTTGAGGGATAAGAGGAGAGATGAATTCCTGAGCCTAGAGCAAGGAAGGATGTCTGTCGCTGCCTATGAGGCTAAATTTCGCGCACTATCCAGGTATGCCACTCAGCTTTGCTTCAGTCCACAAGAGCGGATTCGCCGTTTTGTGAAGGGATTGAGGTCAGATTTGCAGATCCCAGCCTTACAGGTAGCTGCTGCAGCAAAATCCTTTAAGAAAGTGGTTGATTTTGTGATAGAAGTGGAGGGGGTGAAGCAAGACGACTTCCCCCTGGCGTCGACATCTAAGAAGTTCCGTAAGGGAGGTGAGTTTAATGGTTCTTACTCCAGAGAGCAGAGTTCAGGAAGTTACCAAAACCGCCCTATTCAGTCTTCCCTGCAGGCTTTAGCTGGGGGTCCATCGCAGCCAAGTCAGCCTTTTTTTGAGTTTGGAGGTTATCCCCAGACTTCGTCACTTTCACAAATACCTATGCTTGACTCCAGGAATCGTTATGGATGTGGGGAGACTGGACATATTAGGAAGTATTGTCCAAAACAGAGTTACAGACCCCCAATAGTTAGAGGTAGAGGTGGTCATTGGAGAGGCCGCCATTCTGGAGGACGTGGTGGCCAAGGTAATGGTGGTCACCCAATCAGTCGGGGTGGCGGGCAAGCTGGAACTGCTGCAGCGCAACATGATAGGGGCAATGGACAGACAGGTGATAGGGCCCATTGTTATGCTTTCCCCGGGAGGTCTGAAGCAGAGACATCTGATGCTGTTATCACAGGCGATATTTTGGTCTGTGATTGCATGGCTTCTGTATTATTTGATCCTGGATCCACATTTTCATATGTATCTTTCTCATTTGCTACTGGTCTTGATTTACATTGTGATTTGCTTGACATGCCTAATAGTGTCTCTACTCCTGTGGGTGAGTCTGTGATAGTTGAGAAAGTGTACAGGTCTTGCCTTATGACTTTTGTGGGGAGCAATACTCATGTAGATTTGATTATTCTAGAGATGGTTGATTTTGATGTAATTCTGGGTATGACTTGGCTTTCTCCAAATTTTGCAATCTTAGATTGTAATGCTAAAACTGTGACATTGGCCAAGCCTGGGACAGATCCGCTAGTGTGGGAGGGTGACTATATTTCCACCCCAGTTCGTATTATCTCCTTTCTTCGTGCTAAGAGGATGGTTAGCAAGGGTTGTTAGCTTTCTTGGCACACCTCAGGGATGATATTTCCCAAGTACCTTCGATTGAGTCTGTTTCGATAGTCTGCGAGTTTCTAGATGTGTTTCCTGCAGACCTTCCTGGTATGCCACCGGATAGGGATATTGACTTTTGTATTGATCTGGAGCCGGGTACTCGCCCCATTTCCATTCCCCCTTATAGAATGGCTCCAGCTGAGTTAAGGGAGTTAAAAGCCCAACTTCAAGAGTTGTTAGGTAAAGGTTTTATTAGACCAAGTGCATCCCCTTGGGGTGCTCCTGTTTTATTTGTGAAAAAGAAGGATGGAAGTCTTCGGATGTGCATAGACTACAGGCAGCTGAATAAGGTAACTATTAAGAACAAGTATCCTATTCCTCGAATTGATAATTTGTTCGATCAGTTACAAGGTGCTTGTGTCTTCTCTAAAATTGATCTGAGATCCGGTTATCATCAATTGAAAATACGGACAGCAGATGTGCCAAAGACTGTTTTTCGAACCAGGTACGGGCATTATGAATTCTTAGTAATGTCTTTTGGGCTTACGAATGCCCCTGCTGCTTTCATGAGCCTGATGAACGGGATTTTTAAGCTATATCTGGATATCTTTGTTATTGTATTTATTAATGACATACTGATACACTCAAAGAGCAGGAAAGAACATGAGGAGCATTTGAGAATTGTATTGGAGTTGTTGAGGGAGAAAAAGCTTTATGCCAAATTCTCCAAGTGTGAGTTTTGGCTAGATTCAGTGTCCTTCTTGGGGCACGTGGTTTCTAAGGATGGAGTGATGTGGATCCTTCTAAGATTGAAGCAGTGAAGAGTTGGGTAAGACCTACTAATGTTACAAAGGTAAGGAGTTTTGTTGGTTTAGCTAGCTACTACCGTTGATTTGTCAAGAGATTTTCTTCTATTGCTTCGCAGCTGACAAATTTGACTAAGCAGAATGTTCCATTTGTATGGTTGGATGAATGTGAAGAAAGTTTTCAGAAACTCAAGACCTTGTTGACTACCGCACCAATTCTTACCTTGCCAGTGGAAGGTAAGAATTTTATTGTCTATTGTGATGCATCCTATTCTGGTTTGGGTGCAGTGCTAATGCAGAAGAGAAATGTAATTGCTTCTCCTTTGAGGCAATTAAAAGTGCATGAACGTAACTATCCGACCCATGATTTGGAGTTGGCTGCAGTAGTATTTGCATTAAAGCAATGGAGACATTACCTATATGGGGTCAAGTGTGAAGTCTATACAGATCATCGTAGTTTACAGTATGTCTTTACTCAGAAAGATTTGAATTTGAGGCAGAGGAGGTGGATGGAACTACTGAAGGACTACGATATTACTATTTTGTATAACCCAGGAAAAGCTAATGTTGTGGCAGATGCCTTAAGTAGAAAAGCAGGGAGCATGGGTAGCTTAGCCCACTTACAGATTTCTAGACGCCCATTGGCTAGAGAGGTTCAGACTTTGGCTAATGACCTTATGAGGCTGGAAATACTAGAGAAAGGAGGACTTTTGGCCTGTGTGGAGGCAAGATCCTCTTTTCTTGACAAGATTAAGGAGAAGCAGTTTACTGATGAGAAGCTGAGCCGAATTCGAGATATGGTATTACGAGGAGAGGCTAAAGAGGCAATAATTGATGAGGAAGGCGTTTTGAGGATTAAGGGAAGGGTATGTGTGCCCCGTGTTGATGATTTGATTCACACTATTCTTACAGAGGCTCATAGTTCAAGGTACTCTATACATCCTGGTGCAACCAAAATGTATCGCGACCTAAAGCAACATTTTTGGTGGAGTAGAATGAAGCGCGACATTGTTGATTTTGTTGCCAAATGCCCGAATTGTCAGCAAGTAAAGTATGAACACCAGAGGCCTGGAGGAACACTTCAGAGAATGCCCATTCCTGAATGGAAGTGGGAAAGGATTGCAATGGATTTCGTGGTTGGTCTTCCAAAGACATTGGGTAAGTTTGATTCTATTTGGGTAATTGTTGACAGGTTAACTAAGTCTGCTCACTTCATTCCGGTCAAGATGACTTACAATGCAGAGAAGTTAGCCAAACTCTATATCTCGGAAATTGTTCGATTGCATGGAGTTCCACTCTCCATCATATCAGATAGAGGTACGCAGTTTACTTCTATGTTTTGGAGAACATTACATGCTGAATTAGGTACTAGGCTGGATCTTAGTACTGCATTTCACCCTCAGACCGATGGTCAGTCTGAGCGAACGATTCAGGTGTTGGAGGATATGCTTCGTGCATGTGTGATAGAATTTGGTGGTCATTGGGATAAATTCTTACCCTTAGCAGAGTTTTCATACAACAATAGCTATCACTCAAGTATTGATATGGCTCCATTTGAGGCACTGTATGGGAGGAGATGTAGGTCTCCCATTGGTTGGTTTGATGCATTTGAGGTAAGACCTTGGGGTACCGATCTTTTGAGGGAATCGTTAGATAAGGTAAAATTCATTCAGGATAAGCTTCTAGCAGCTCAGAGCAGGCAGAAGGAATATGCAGATCGAAAGGTTAGGGACTTGAATTTTATGGAGGGTGAACAAGTCTTGCTGAAGGTTTCACCCATGAAAGGGGTGATGCGGTTTGGTAAGCGAGGTAAACTTAGTCCGAGGTATATTGGGCCATTTGAAGTTTTGAAGCGCGTGGGGGAGGTGGCTTATGAATTGGCATTGCCTCCAGGACTCTCAGGAGTGCACCCGGTATTTCATGTGTCTATGCTGAAAAAGTACCATGGGGATGGAAACTACATTATTCGTTGGGATTCAGTTCTTCTTGATGAGAATTTGTCTTATGAGGAGGAGCCGGTTGCTATTCTAGATAGAGAAGTCCGCAAGTTGAGATCAAAGGAGATTGCATCTATCAAGGTTCAGTGGAAGAATCGGCCAGTTGAAGAGTCTACTTGGGAGAATGAGGCGGATATGCAAGAAAGATATCCACATCTTTTTACAGATTCAGGTACTCTTTCTCGCCCTTGCTTTTCTTCCTGTGATCGTTCGGGGACGAACGATGGGTAAATTGGTATCTATTGTAACAACCTGTTTAGTAGGTTCGAGCAGTAAAATTATTTTAATAAAAACTGACTGGGTCGACGGACCACGCGACGGACCGTCCTGGTCACGACGGCCCGTGATGGACTCCGTCGTCCCACACTTGTTTAGTTTCTTCTGCTGCTCTTCTCATTACCCTCGACGACAAGTAGGACGAACCGTCATAGGCACGACGGACCGTCGAGGGCCTTCGTTCCAAAACACTTCAACTCTGGGAATCGGGGTACTGGAGTTACTTCTCTGAACTTCAGGACGGACCTGCAGGACGGACCGTCATGGATACGACGGACCGTCACAGGGTCTTCGTTCCAAAACACTTCAATTTTTGGAGTCTGGGTACCGGAATCGACTCTCTGAACTTCACGACGGACTTGCAGCACGGACCGTCGTAGATACGACGGACCGTCACAAGCTGCGTAACCCCGACTTGGTCAGACTTCCGCTAAATTTTTTTAAGGGGTGTTTTGGACTATTCATAATTATTATTATGAAATTAGTGGGGTAATTTTTATAATTGAGTTAGTTGGGGGTTAAAGGAGATAAATTTGAAATAAATAGTGGGTTACTTTTATCATCTTTTATAATTGATTATATGATAATTAGGGTAAAAAGAATCTGTAAAGGGAAAAAGTAAAAAGAGGAGGAGACGTGAAACGAACGAAGGGAGCGAAGTATTGAGGAAAACAAAGGCATTGGAGAGATAGCTTGCTTGATTTCGATTCTCCGGTGGAGGTAGGTTATGGTTTAATTCTATCTAATAGATAAACTCTAAATAGCGATTGATATGTATTGAATGATATTGTAAAGTCTCCTATGTACTTGATTGTGTGGTTGTATGGTTTTGATTGTGTGGTTTGTGGTTGGCTATAAAATTATGAGAATGTTGAAATTCTAATCTTGAACCATCTCTACCGAAGTAATGCCTTGAATAAAGGAGGCTTGATGAGATATTACTAAATAATGAAAAAGTGGTGGTAATAAATGATGATTTATGGTATTTATTGGATCGGAGTGTCACGTTCCGACACAGATTATTGGATCGGAGTGTCACGTTCCGACACGGATTATTGGATCGGAGTGTCACGTTCCGACACACTAACATTAAAGGCAAGAAATCTTGAATTAACTTAATATACTCGAACTCAAAGAACCTAGTTTCCAAACGAGCATGGTGTAGAGGCATGAGTCCTCATAGGTGTGCTTAATGTTGTGAATGAGGGTGTAACCATTATGGTGTTGTTGTGTCTATGGTTCACGTGCTTGTTGTTTGCCAACTGTTAAGTATTGTAGTTGGTTTTATACTATTGTTTAATATATACTGGTTTCTATTNTTTTATTTTCTTCTTGTTGTTTTGTGGAGTGCAGAAAGTGCACCATTGACTTCGACTCGTCCTCAACTCTAGCCAGTTCTTCAGCACATCAGATTTCAGGGTGAGCTATTATTCCTAGCTCGGGCTGGATTCTTTTCTTCACGTCTTGATGTCTTTGAAGTTCGGGCATGGACCATCTTTCTACTTATTTTAGTTTTCTTAAATACTCTTAGACTTAGTAATTTGAGGATAGATGTTCTTGATGTGATGACTTCCAGATTTTGGGGATGATAAGTATTATACTTTAGAAGTTTATTTAATTGATTACGTTAATAAGTTTTGGATCTTCCGCATTGTATTTTACTATTAAAAATTGATATACTGGTAAATGTTGGGGTTTTAGACTGTTGGTTCGCTCACCAGTAAGATAAGTGTGGGTGCCACTCGAGGCTCGTTTTGGGTCGTGACATGTTTATAGTAAACGTGCAAATATTATTTTGCTTTGGTAGTCCCTCGTATTCTCTTCTGATATTTGGACTGTGAGGACATAGTCTCATTTTTAGTGGGGGTGCCTCCTTTGTACTCATTTTGTTGATTTTTTTTTGCATACCGCGATTCTGCCCTTGTCGGGGGTACTTTTCTTTTTATGTTATTGATTATTGTGCTGTTGTTGGGCTTTTGATATTATGGATGTTTCTGTTGATTTTGTGTTGGATTGGTTTATTTTATTTTTTGATTTATAGTTTGTAGCTTCTTAATTTAATTTTTTATTTGGATCGATGATGTTCAATGATGGATAGAGTGAAAACTTTCTAAATGTTGAATTGTCGATTCCTTGTGAGTTTTATTGGCGTTGACTGTGGCAAAGTCTAAATAGTGGTTCTCGAATATATGCACGAGGTTTCCTAATTATTGATTGGTTGAGAACTTTCTTAAGGGCAAAATCAATATTTTTGTGAAACTTTTGACTTGGTTAGTTCTAAGAGCATAGTCATGCATGTGAATAGTGTTGAGCATACCTCCCAGTTTTTAAAAGGTTGAGCATATTATGAATGATTTAGTGACAACTCTTACCACTCTTTTTGTGACTTTTGATTCGTTAGCGGTAGAAATGTTCAGTGCTACTTGTATTTTGAATAATACCATGTGTTCGCTTTGTCGCCTAAAACTTGCCCGGTTGGTCTTGAATTATTGTTCTTGATTGACTTTGGTTGGAGAAATGATCTTAGGATTTCTTTGATGTTCTTGAAATACAATTGTCCTAAATATTTCACCTTTGCACTAAATATATCCTTATCTGTCTATTTTGAGCGTAATCTTTTGTATTGGCAACGACATTACAAGCCTTTTCCTTCTTGAAAAAATAACCCTCTTTTGAACCCTTCCCTCCTTGAACATGAGGTTGTAAAAGTTGAGGCTAAAAGCCTAAATTTAGGGTGTTATGGGAAATTCATTAAAGGGATGATTTACCATGTGAAGGTTTGATATATAAAGAAAGGAAAAAAAGAAGAAGAGAGAAATTGAGGGGGATGTACGGGGAGTCCTAAATAAAGAAAAACCTTTGAAAAAGAAAGAAGGGAATGAATATATGAGACTTGAATCTTCCAAAAGTTAAAATGGTTGTATATGTGGGGCATCTGGAGTGGAATAAGGAAAGAAATGAAAAATAGTGTGAAATGTGCATGGGTTTAAAAAGTAGCAAAAGTTGGAAATGATGAGTTTGTATAATGTTCTGGGATGGTGCGACTTAAATCTAAATGATATCCTAACCTTTCCTAAGCCTATATTACAAGCTTAACAAATTCCTTTGAGATTTCTAACCAAATGGAGTTGAGTCGATGTTGATTGAAAATATGGGCAAGCCTATGGTGTGACCTTTGTGTGCATAACATAATTCTTTGCGAATGTAAGTGTTGCATATTTGTCTCTTGTCTTGTTTATATATTTTTGTGGTTCTGGGACACTTCTTTCTTGTGAGGGCATGTAAGTTGAAAAAGTGTTGTTTTCGAAATTCCTAATTGAGTCAAGTGAGCATGTGAAAGAGTTAATGAGTTGACTCATTTCTTGAGTTTGAGTTGTTATCACTGAAATGATTCTTTGTTTTTGAAAATGTTTCATGAGAATGAGAGGATTTCTTTTGCGAAAAGTTTTCATGTGGACTATTTGTTAGTACCAAACCGAATCCATTACCTTTCTGCGAATTGATTTGTGGTGTGTCTTGGAATAAGAGTTTGTGTTTTTGATTTTCTTTAGTTGAGGACCGAAACATTTGTTTATATTACTCCATAGTGATGCAAATCTCCAGATTTTTTCACTGTTGTGGTTAATGCACTATCTGAAATAATTTGATAAAATTGCACTGTTGCTCTTGGAGATTTGGCAGTTCATTTTCCTAATATCTTGTAGCCATGGACAGAGCTATGTATGCATGATTAAGAGATCCATAACATTCTTTGGGAAGATTGCTGATTGGTTCTTTCTCAGACTATATTGAATGACATGACGAAGGTTTGTCTGGATTATCAAACATTTATGCATACCTAAAGATAGCATTCTCAAACAGAGTTTGTTTTCTCTCTCTCTCTCTCTCTCTCTCTCTTTCTTATTCTATTGGTTGAGTCTAGGCGAAACTTCTAAGCTTAATGGTTTGTTGCCTTCCCTTTTCTTGGATTAGATTTCATTGTGTTTTAAATTTGTTCAGGGTCTCCTGCTGAGTTCTTTGCAGATAACAAAAACATTGTTGGTTTTGACAATGTGAGCTTCTTATATGTTTAGGATGTCTTATAATTTTAACTTTTTTTATAATTTTATAATCAACACACATCAGCTTGATGATTAAGGATGTCTTATAATTTTAGAATTTTTATAATGTGATAATCACACAATAGTTTGATGAATAAGGATGTCAATGAAGTAATATTGCATTGCTGGCATTTGAGTGATATTATCTGTAACTGATGTTTTCAGTATCTAAAGTGTAGTGTTAGCTGTATTGTGAGGTATGTACTGCACCGAAGTAAGGTGTTTGTTATTTAATACAAATGAGAACTCTGCCATTTTTAAAACCTCAACAGTTGCGTTATTACTTATTTTGCTTACAGTGACTGTTAATCATATTATATCAATTCATGTTTTACTTCCGTAAAAAGATGCTTTCATGTATTTTAACAACTTAGATCAAATATGAACTTAGAAAAATCATGTAGATCTTCCGGGAGAATAGCTTAATAGAGAAGCAGAATACAAATATCAGAAACACCAGAGGATTAGTGAAAAAAAAAGAACTGCAATCGAAGGGTAATTGCATATAGAGAAACAAAGTTGCATAGTCTCCACAGTATAAATGGAATCTTTAGTTTTTGTGAAAATATTGCTTTGTCAATTTTATTTTGATAAAGTAAAGTGAAGTGTTGGAGAGAAGCAGCTAGTACCTCAAAATTACATAAAATTTAGGTGCCTATAATAAAGAAAAGGTTGAGAAATTGATCTCCATATGCCCCAAGGTTAGCATATGATTAGACTATTGATAAATCATCATAAGAGATGTTGCTATATTCATAATGATAGTAGAATAGGTGGTTTTTTTTTTCTGGAACTGGTTACTTGTTGAGTAAGTGGATTTTGAGGTCACACATTGTTGCCATTAGCCAACAAAAGGGAATCGACCACATTGAAGGGCATGTTGAAGGCATTAAAATAGGCTTTTTCCCTTTTTCTATAGCTCACGATTTTCATGAGGTGAAACTTATTTCAACAATGATACACTAAATGCGCTGTTAATCAAGTTAGTCTTTCCAAATGTTCAGCCTGGGAAATGTCTTTACACTACAGTGAGAGAATTTGTTGAGAATGCACTCATTGTTGCCATTAGCCAACAAAAGAGAATCGACCACATTGAAGGGCATGTTGAAGGCATTAAAATAGGATTTTTTCCTTTTCTATAGCTAAAGATTTCATGAGGTGAAACTTATTTCAACAATGATACACTAAATGCGCTTTTAATCAAGTTAGTCTTTCCAAATGTTCAGCCTGGAAAATGTCTTTACACTACTGTGAGAAAATTTGTTGAGAATGCACGCATTGTTTCCATTATCCAACAAAAGAGAATCAACCACATTGAAGGGCATGTTGAAGGAATTAAAATAGGCTTTTTCCATTTTTCTATTGCTCATGATTTTCATGAGGTGGAACTTATTTCAACAATTATACACTATATGTGTTGTTAATCAAGTTAGTCTTTCCAAATGTTCAGCCTGGGAAATGTCTTTACACTACTGTGAGAGAATTTGTTGAGAATGCACTTGATTCTTCTGAATCCATCTCTGAACTTCCAATTTAATGAGCTAACATAACCATGCAAGTGATTATTTTGTCTATTTTGTGTAACTACTTCAATGAGCTAACATAGATCTATTAATTGGAACCTCTCTTCATAGGTTTTCTTTTTTTTTTGCTTCTGTAGTGAAGAGATCGGCAGAAGCAGTGTTCTTAATGGATCTATGGCGAGGCGACCATGTAACGCCATTTCTCAGTGAGGTGTGGCGAGATCAATTAGGCGACTAGAGGCGACGTGAGACAACGTAATGTTGACCTGAAGGGCGGCACCTTTTGTTTTAAAGTTTTTAAAAAGGTCTTGACTTAATAATATTAGTCAAATTTAGTTTTTTTCCATACTTCCTGTCAGTCGTGACTGGCGTTTCTTCTCCTCAACCTCGCGATCTCTTCTTCTCTTTCAGTCGACTCGCGTGAAAGGTATGGCCCCTTTTCTCTCTTCTTCTCTTCTTTTCTTCATTTCTTCTCTTCAGTCCTCTTCTTCTCTTATTTTCTTATGTTCAATTTCTTGTGAAATGAATCTTAAATTCTGAAATCTGAAGTTCTGAACTGCTTGCTGTCTTCACTCTTCACTTCTTGCTGCCTTCACTACTTTTTTTCCCTCTGTTTTCTTCACTGTTCTGTTTTTTCCTTCTATTTTCTTTGTTCACTGTAAAATGTTGCTGAATGCTACTACTTTCACTGTGCTGACGTCCTGTGGGCTTAGTAGGCATGCTGCGTGGGTGCTTGATGGCATGCATGGTATTTGTTGTAACTTGTACAATAGTGAATTCAATGGATATTTATATATGCAATTAAGTATTTTTAATTTTTGGTATTAATGGCGTCTCGTTTCAAAGAGGCGAGCGGCGAGCGTGGCAAGGCAGGCCCTTGTCGCCTTTTGTCGCCTCTCGCCGTCCAAAACACTGGGCAGAAGTAAATTTAAACCCATGATTGGTCTGGGTTGTCATGAACGTAGAGATGATTTTAAGACATAAAAGGCTTGTGAGGTGTGTAATTGTGATTCACTTTCACTTAGATGGCATTGTGATTTATATTTTTATGCTCACTGTTTGAAATTTAGCAAATTTCATTAGTGAAATATTATTCTAGCAAATATTATTAGATGGCCTTGGGATTCTTCTAACTACTGTGTCTAGAAAAGACATGCCAAGGAAGCTCGGGTTTTAGAAATTCAAGCAAAGAATGTTTCTCTTGGTAGAAAGTAAAAGACCCTGCAACTACAAAGGATGTTAAGGGTAGGGAGGCATCATATTATAGGGTGACATGCAAGGTATGATCTGTTTCTCTTTCATCTTCTATATGCTGATTCTGCTCTAAGTATGCAAGACAAGAAAAGTACATTTTTATAGGGTGACATGCAAGGTATGATCTGTTTCTCTTTGTTCTTCTATATGATGACTCGCTCTAAGTATGCAAGACACAAAATGTACATTTTTGAATTAAATCAATTTGGCAAGTTAGTGGAACATTATTTTCTTCCCTAAAATACTCGAATTATTGTATTTTGTTTCTAATATAGGATAATGGAAGAGGAATGCCTCATGATGATATCCTGAATATGTTTGGACGAGGTTTGATGTGCTTGCCATTTCCAGTTATTTTACCCGTGGAAACTTTTGCATGCTTTTGTTATGTTCTAACTTCTTTCAGTTGCTCTTGAGCTTCAATTAAGAGGAACAAAGGTGTTTTAGACCTCTTATAAAATTGTTTCAACTTTCATATCTATGTTTGTGTATTTATTATATCTTTTGTTATATTTATTTTGTTTGTTTTTTATATTTTAATTATTATAAACTTTAAATATGGATCCTATTAAAAAAAGTAGTGGTAACAAATCAAATTTTTCAATAAAAAAGGTGCTACTAGCAGGGGTGTGGGTGTTAGTAACAATTTTTTTTAAAAAAAAATGGGTCAAGCCCGTTTATTAAGAAAAAGAGTATACAAGGCTCGGATCCAAAAGTAATCCAAGACCAACCTTTATTAGGCAATTGCTAAAAGCTAAAAACAGGTTAAAAAAAGAAAAGTGACAGTAAGGAAAGAAAATACCGACGATTATACTCATGTTGATGAAACTTTTTTCTTATCTCACATCCCACTATTTTAGAATTTCATTCTAAATATTAAGTAGACATGTGACCTTTGATGGTTTGCTAGTTTTCAGGATTAGTTGAAGGAAGAAGTAGAGTAAGAAAACCAAGACTTAGCCGACAACCCTACTAGTCTGGCAACAAAATTACCTCAATCAAATGATCTCCCTCTATTACTTTGTGTTTGGCTTTACTGAAAACTCTTTTGACCTACAGGGGAGAACAGTTTGTGCGGTCCTATATGTGTTACTCTCCCATATTAAGAAGTTGGGTATAAAAACCTTTGGTGACCTTGGGCCTTTAGTTTGTTGGTTTCCTATAATGTGTGGCCTTCTGTTGGAATTCACAAAGGTTAGTATCGTGGAGGTTATTTATGCACCTTTATGTTGTTGATTATAGTCAATTTGTGGTGTTTTGTGTGCCTAAATTTTGTTGGTTTTATTCTTTTGTGGCATTGCTATGCAAAATTTATTATTGTTGTGGGGATTTGTTGTTTTTTGTGTTGAGTCATTCTCGTTGCCCTTAAGTATTTGCATAATACCGTTAATGTGTTTGATTAATGTTGTACACAAATTTAAAATGTTAAAAATGAGACAACTATAATTGGTGTCATGTAACATTTGAATTATATTGTCAAACATGTGAGGATATAATATTTGCATAAACTAATAAATTTACATCCATTTTTGTATAATTGATCTACCTAAACTCCTTGTAGATATTTTATCCATACCTGAAATCCTAACGAGTGTGTATAAATACAATATTTTTGTGTGCTATATAAGGATAGAGAATCTCTATACCCTAACATCTTCATCTTTATATTGTGCAGAGAAGTTAGGGTGGTTAATAACTAACTAAATATTTTCAATATCTTGTAGGAGAACGCAGAAAAAATTGGTGAATATCTTCCCATCCACGAGTGAAGAAGGGGGAGGTCTTTGCACTTCTCTCCGGTATTCAAACAAGTAATTTTTTGGAAATTTGAACCAAGGCTCTATGGTTGTCGGTATCCTTCCACTATGGATCTATTACTTGAAACTTACTGTTTAAATGTTGATCAATTTGCAGGCTATGGGTGCAGGATTGATGCTGAGTTTTCTGACCAGTTCTTTAGCACACTTCAAACATGTTCCTAAGACTACCAAGTACTGCAACATTATAGTAAGTTTTGGTTAGTTTCATCTTATGCTCTGAATTAAAATTTTCTAAGATAAATTTTTCCTATCAAACTACTTCCTTATGGCATTTGCCTTCTCAATCTTTACCCTGTTGATTATGGTAAATGTGCAAATATTCTTTTGCTTTTGTAGTGCCTCATATTATCTTTTGATTTTTGGACTGTGAGGACACTGTCTCATTTTTAGTTGGGGGCTCCTTGTACTCATTTTGTTGATTGTTTCTGCATACTGCAATTGTGCCCTTGTCGGGCGTACTTTTCTTTCTTTGTTATAGATTAGTGTTCCCTTGTCAGGATTTTATAATGTGGATGTTTCTATTTATATTGTATTGGATTGGTCTGTTTTATTTTTTGATTTGTAGTTTGAAGCTTCTTTATTTTATTTTTTTTATAATATGATTTGGATTGACGATGCCCAATGATGAATAGAGAAAGACGACTTTCTAAATGTTTAATCGTGGATTGCTTGCGAGAGTTGTATTGGCGCTGATTTTATTGGCGCTGATTGTGGTGAAGTCTTAGTAGCCGTTCTCGAATAGATGTATGAAGTTGGTTGGTGATGGGTTGGTTGACAACTTTCTTAAGGGCAAAATTATTGTCTTTTTGGGAAGCTTTTTACTTGGTTTGTACTAAGAGTATAACCATGCATCTGAATATTGTTGAGCATACCTCTATGTTTTTGAAAGGTTGAGAATGTCTTGAATGATTTTGCGACAACTCTTACCACTCCTTTTGTGACTTTGGATTCGTTAGCCTATTTGTTTTTTCAAAAAGAAAATATGATTTTTTGAACCATCTTGATTTATTTGCAAGCCACATGTGGTGAGTTGTTGAATAGTGCCATGTGTTCGCTTTTGTCACCTAAAACTTGCCCAGTTAGCCTTGAAATGATGGTCTTGTTTTAGTTTGGTTGAAGAAATGATCTTAGGCTTTCTTTGATGTTCTTGAAGACCAATTTGGTCTAAAATTCCCATCTTTGTACTAAATATGTTCTTTATTGTTCCCTTTGAGCATAATCCTATTTATTAGCAACCACATTACAAGCCTTATCCTTTAATGAGTGGTGGTTTTCCTCTCATTTCGTTTAGAATTGGTGCTTCTAATGTTGTTTTTTTCTTATTTGCACGAAAATGGAATAAAGAATTGATTTAGGAGATATTTGATGAAACCTAGTGAACTTGGGGAAAAAAGAGGTCAAGAGCTGAAAATGCATTTTTGGCAGGGAAAGTACCCTCGGCGAACACACTTGTTGGGTACTTTTATTGACAATGATCGCTTAATCTTTGGTACTTCAAATGTTATCAATTAGTTATGATACTTTTAAAAATTTCTAAACATGTGTTTATATTACTTCCTAGTGATGCAAATCTGCAACTTCTTTTCACTTTTGTGGTAAATGCACTATCTGAAATAGTTTGATCAAATAGCACTGTTGCTCTTGGAGATTTTGCAGTTCATTTTCCTTATCTCTTAGAGCCATGGACAAAGCTATGTATGGCATTATTGAGAGATCCATCAGTTTCTGTGTAGAAGAATGTTGTATTGGTTCTTTGTCAAATTATAATGAATGACAAGATGAAGGTTTTGCTGTGGATAATCAAACATTTATACACACCTAAATATAACATTCTCAAACAGAGTTTTCTCTCTCTTCTCTCAAAAAAATAATAATATAAAATCGAGTTCTCCCTCCCTCTCTCTCTAATTCTATTAACTAAGTCTCGGTGAAACTTCTAAGCTTAATGGTTTTTGTTGCCTTTTCTTTTCTTGGATTAATTTTCATTTTGTGTTTTAAATTTGAGCAGAGTTTCCGGCCGAGTTCTTTGCAAATAAGAAAAACATTGCTGGTTTTGACAATGTGAGTTTCTTATTTGTTTAAGATGTCTTATAATTTTAGCTTTTTTCTAATGTTATCATAATACATTAGTTTGATTATTAAGGGTGTCAATGAAGTAATATTTCCCTGTTGGCATTTGAGTGATATAGAGAAGCTGAATGCAAAAATGCAGAAACACCAAAGGTTGGAAAAGAAAAATGAATGCCATCAAAGGGTAATTGCAAAAAAGAGAAACAAAGTTGCATAGTCTCCATAGAACACTATAAATGTGATTTTTAGTTTTTAAGAAAATATTTCTTTGTTAATTTATTTTGATAAAGTAAAGTGAACTTAATATTCATCTTGGTTAATAGCCGTGATGTTGGAGGCAGTAGCCAGTACCTTAAAGTTAAGTAAAATTTAAGTACCTTTACAAATAAAAGGTTGAAAAATTAACGTCCATATGACCCGTGGTTAGCATATAATTGGACTATTGATAACTCATCAGTGAATTCTTATACCCCTGTTGAAAACATGTTTTTATATTCATAATGATAGTAGAATAGGTGGATTTTGTTTTTTTGGTACCGGTTTCTTGTAGAGTAGGTGAATGTTTTTAATGTCGTTGACATTTGCCAACAAAAGAGAATCAACCACATTGAATGGCATGTTGAAGGCATTAAGTGAAAAGGGCTCTTCCTTTTTTAATAGCTCAAAATTTTTATGAGGTGGAACTTCAACAATAATACACTAAATGCGCTATTAATTTAGTTAGTCTTTCCAAATTTTTGGCCTGGGAAATATCTTTATACTACTATGAGAGAATTTGTTGAGAATGCACTTGTTTCTATTGACATTGTAGAGATAACCATGTAAGTGATTATTTTATCTATTTTTTGAAACTACTTCAATGAGCTAACAGAGAGTTATTGATGGGAACCTCTCCTCAAAGCTTAGTGTTGTTTTTTGTAGTTTTCTGTAGTGAAGAGCTTGGCAGAAGTAAATTTAATTTCATGATTGGTCTGGCCGACCATGAACGTAGAGATGAAGCCCTGTATGATGATTTTTCATTAGCAAAGGCTTGTGAGGTTTGTAAGCAGTAATTTACTCACTTATATGACTTTGTGATTTATATCTTTTGCTTACTGTTTGACATTAAGCAAATTTGATTAGTGAAGTATTTTTCTAATGAAATATATTTTCTAGCAAATTTCGTTAGATGGCATTGTGATTTTTTTAACTATTGTGTCGATAAATAACTTGCTAAGGAAGCTCAGGTTCTAGAGGTTTAAGCAAAGAATGTTGCTCTTGGGGAGAAAGTAAAAGACCCTACAACTACAAAGGTAACTAAGGGTAGGGAGGCATCATATTTCAAGGTGGCATGCATGGTATTATCTGTTTCTCTTTGTTCTTCTATATGTTGACTCTACTCTCAGTATGCTAGACAATAATAGTACATTTTTAATTAAATTAATTTGGCATGTTAGTGGAAGATTATTCTTCCTTAAAAGACTTTTTATTACTGTATTTTGTTTCTAATATAGGATAATTGAAGAGGAATGACACATGATGATATCCCGATTATATTTGGATGAGCTTTGATGTGCTTGCCTTTTCCGGTTTTTTTACGTGTGGAAACTTTTGCATGTTCCCACTTTTTGTAATATTCCAACTTTTCCTTTTATCTCGATCTTCAATTAGGCTGGAGATGCATCGGAAAACAAGTAAGTTCAAGTAATTCACATAGCATGCACAGACCCAAAACACTCAACTTAGCAAGGTACTGTGCCCAAAAAAAATTAAACCTAAAATATGGTATCTAAGAAGAGATGTAAGAATACTAGGTCCCCGCCTCCTATTCACACCTATCAACATGAGTTCACCCATTCAAGCTCAATCTAGATAGAAAGGAAGTTGTAAACTGCCTGAAAGCCGACCGTGCGCGCTCCAAATCACAACGCCAGAGCTTTTCCTTTCTGAATAGCCTTTCAACGCTGCCGCACTATCACCAATAGGATCATAACATCAATATGATCGTTTAGGCACCAAAATCACCCAAAACAGAGTCGGGCCAATTTTTAGAGTCAAACAGGAATCATAGGATGAAACGAAAATTTCTGAAATTGACTCCATTAAGAGGTCCTATATTATGCCTTAAACTTGTATTCCAAAGATGAACGCAATCCGATGCCTAAAATAGCCGACAACAATACATGCAAGAAAAACCCAATACAAGCAAAAATTAAAGAGAGGAAAACAACTAAAATATAAAAAATTCACCTCAAACGAGGCTTCATAAACAACTTCTAACCATAAGCCCAAGTATCCATGCTCTCAACGATCATATTGGACTTCAAATCGCTAAAGAGTCTAATTTCTGGTTACTAAAACCCTGCACCAGATATCAACACTTAAGTTATTTTGCTTAAACATTGAATTCTATGATGTGGTGTCTCAACATCACTCGAAATCCCGTGCACGCAAATAAAATATGCTAACCCATTAAATTCGGCAATGCAAACTCAATGGAACTTCCATTCAAGGTTGTTTCGCTAAAAAGTAAGCCAAAATCCATAAGGGGCTTTGGAATTAGCCTGAAAGCCTCGGGACCTAAACAAAGGGTCTATCTAGACTAAACTCGACACTTCGGAGCAAGTCAAGCTGATGGATCTCTCATCCGAGCTTGTTTACCCAAAATGTCGACTAAAGTCGAACTTGGGCGTAAACTTGAAAGTTAAATCACCTAATCACACATACTCAAATTGAAAACCTCACGAGCCGTGACGACTATACTACTAGCTAAAAATGACCTTTCTAGAGCTGATGGAATCGTCAGAATTTGATTGTGAGACCATCTTCTTGAATTTTTTAATCAAAATGGTTTGTTCAAGGTTTATAAGTTCCAAAACACTAAAACTCGCATAAAAATAAATGAATGACCTGGTGATGGAATTGTTAGTCCTACAAGTCATAAGCTGAGGATGGAAGCATCCCACCGAACCATCTGACTAGCTAAGGACTGGATGCCCGAATCTAAAGATCGCTCCTCCATAGATAGGAAGGCTAGACTTCCATACTAACTGCCTTGCGACTCATGGCTCCCTATTCGTCCTTTTCCAAATGGTGGAGAATAGAGACATCATAGTCCTTAATAAAAGCTCAATACAGCGAAGCTGCCTCGAATTAACATTCCTGGGGCTCATAATATACTGAAAACACCTTTGATCCGTGTAGATTTCATAACAAACTTCATACAAGTAGTGCTTCCAAATCTTATGCGCGAAAACTACTGTTGCCAACTTCAAGTCATGAGTGGGGTAGTTGTGCTCATGTAACCGTTGCCTTGGTGCATAAGCAATGTCTGTAATGAATGGGGTAGTTGTGCTCATGTAACTGTTGCCTCGATGCATAAGCAATATCTGGATACGTTGCATTAAAACACAACCCAAACCAACACCAGATGCGTCACGATAGATTGTGACGCCCTTGCTCTCAGCGGGAAGAGTCAATAGAGGAGCAATAGTCAACAACTCCTTGTGCTTTCAACACACACTCCTCAAACTACTCAAAAGGAACATCAAGGCGAGTCAACTGAGTCAATGGTGCATAAATGGTGGAGAATCCCTCTACAATCCGTCTGTAGTAGCTTGTTAAACCGATGAAGCTTCGAGCCTTAGTAGCTGAAATGGTCCTAGCCCAATCACGAATAGCCTTAATATTTTTTGTTGGATCTACCATGATGCCATCCTTGGACACAATGTTCCCCAAGAATTCTATTGACTCAAGCTAAAACTCGCACTTTGAGAACTTGCTATAAAGCCGCTAATCTCTCAAGGTGTAGAACACAATCTTCAAATGCAGCTCATGATCACCCATGTTCCGTGAGTATACCAAAATGAATACGGTTTGAACACTCGCATCATACAGTCTATCAAGGTGGCAATGACATTAGTCAACCCAGAAGACATGACTAAGAATTCATAGTGGCCATATCTAGTCCTAAATGTGGTCTTAGGGATGTTTGTTTCCCTAATCCTCAATCGCTGATAACAAGATTTCAAATCAAACTTCGAAAACACTGTGGCACCCTAAAGCTGGTCAAATAGATCATCAAACCCACGCATGGGGTATCGGTTCTTCACCGTCACCTTATTCAACTGCCTATAGTAAATACACGTGCGCATTGTGCCATCCTTCACAAACAGAACATGAGCCATTGAGCTCATCAAGCATATCATCTAAACTAGGGGTAGGATGACAATACTTTACCGTGATCTTACTGATGGCCCAACAATCAACACATGCGCCATCTTCCATCTTTTTTGGAACCGATAAAGCCAGAACAACGCATAGACTAATACTTTCTCTTACGTAGACCTTGTTGAGGAGTTTTTCAACTTCCCTTTGTAGCTCTTTGGTGTCCTCCGGATAACTTCGATAAGCCGACTTATTTAGCAATTGTGAGCCCGACACGATATCAATTTCGTGCTCAATTCCCCGAATAGGGGGTAATCCACTTGGAAGCTCCTCTGGAATGACATCCCCATAATCCTGCAAAAGAAGGGAAATTGATTGGGGAAGAATGAGATTAGTTAGTTTGTAACACACGATCCTTATATGTGATAAGGATAAAAAAAACTTGTCATTTACTTTCTCTCTTTCATCTCTTTGTATTTGGCCAACAAGACATGGGCCTTTCCCTTCAACTTCCTCCTTTCTTCCTCTTCCTTTCCCTTGGCCTCCACATGTTCTTCCTCACCCTTCACTTCCTACCTCAACTTACTTATCTTTTGATACACTTCATTGACTTGAGAGGTTGACATACTGATTAACATATTATGATCATCCAACATAAGTGAATACTTGTTGGTTCTCCTTCATGTTTGGTTGAACGATCATATTGATAAGGTCTTTCGAGAAGCACATGACAAACTTGCATTGGGACTACATCACCTAGTATCTCATCTTGGTAACCTCAATTCTCCACACTCACTCAACCATTGAAGCTTGTAAGGTGTAGCATGCATAGTGGTAGGATGTTTCAAGAATTCCACTAAAGAAGTGTTAGCAACGTTTGCACAACTCCCACTATCAATGATCAAGGAAGACACATTATCTTTGATGAGGAACTTGGAGTGGAAAAGATTCTCTCTTCGACTTTGGGTCATCCATGGCTTTGCTAATCATAACTCGCGTGACCACATACACTGATACAGTGAACTCTCTTTCTTAAGGCCAAGCTTTTTCAATTTTCCAATAATTTAAATTTAAAACAAGTGTTATCAAGAAGTGTGAAATGGATTTTTTAAAAAGTGTACACTAATTAAGCTTAACTATTACGATTCAATTTCAAAAGGGTTTTAACAATGACGAGGGAAATTTCATGGTTGCAGTTAACTTAAGAAGTCATGCGTCTTATCATGTGAAATGGATATTTGATTAACTATCGAATCAATGATGACATGGTTAATTATATGATTGTTGTCTCCTGACTTCTAATCCATTATTGCCAACCAAACTACATCTGTGAGCCCACTGAACCAATTACCGAGCAAAATTCCTACGTATATCCCTATCCTAGATACAAATCAACTCTAAATTCAAGAGTAAATCATGCTTTTTTTGCCACACATTCTATCCTCGTATCCCTCTACTGAGTACAATTCACTTCTATTACGATCAGTCACGAAATACTAAAATAAAAACAAAAGATTGATTCATGTGATAATTAACTTCAATAGAACAGAATCATCGAGTAGACACGACCCTAGAACTAGGGAAATTAGCTACTCATACCAAGATTCTCATTTACACAATGATTGGATAACATAAAGAGATCGAATGGAGAACATTAAAAATGAACCCTACGAACAGATGAAAAAGCTTCCAAAGTTGTCGTTCTTCAAAACCTAGACAAAAAATAATTATAAAATAAAAAATCTAATTCTATTTATATTTAGTTGAAATCAACCAAATCTAGCACCAGGGTCCGCGACGCAGAGTGTTTTACAAAATTTGGTTGTTAGCGAGCAATTTGTCTCTGCGACGCATGCGCGATACCTAGTCTTCTGTCTCCAACTTCAATTCGCGACGAAATAATTAATACCCTCTCAGCGATGCGGAAGGGATATAAATATTTCTTGTTTTTCATTTTTCATTGTCCCTTCTTATTGCTCATTTACTTGGATCCTCTCGTGCTTCCCAATGCCTATTTCAGGCTCGTTTCTTCATTTAACTCACGTGCACAACTAATCATGTTGGTTAGTCTAACTGGATTCATATGACTTGACACTACTATCAATAAGTAAAGAATGATTCCAAACTTGGCCAAAATACGAGTGTTATTTGGTTCTTAAGCATGCAAATATAGCCAAGATTAGATACCTTTTCATGTATTCCCACCACATAATAGCAAACCCTTCAAATTGAGCAATAACAAAGCAAATCTTCTTGACTTCAGTCAAATCATCGACTTGGAAGATTCTTTCACAAAGTGACTCCCATTATAGATAAGCATTAGGATTGCAACCTCCCTACTTGAAAGGTGGGAGACTTGTCTTGATATTGTTGATTCCAAACATCTCGACCTCTATTTTCACCTTGGTCCCTATAATAGTTTCCTTGGCCCTCACCCACTTGGTTGTTGTTGTAGTAACCTCTATAGACTTCCCCTTGATATGGGTTACCGTGCTCTTCTCTCAATTCTTGACCATACACTTGATTGACAAAGACTTCCCTTGGTTCTTTACCTTGAGATTGGTTCCCATACAGTCTTCTCCCATGTGGCACCGAACCAAATCTACCTCCTCGCCCTCTATGTCCTATTTGACCTCTTGTATAGTCCTTTGTGCTTCATTCCACGACGCTTTTTCACCTTCACCTTCATATCACCGTTGGTACTCATCATCCCTCAACTTTATCAAGGGGATTTGTTGGGTTTGTGGCATTTGTAGGGTGGATTTTTTTAGTGGGCTTGGTAAGATCGGTTTTGGTCTGGTGGAGCTACTTGGTTGAGTTGGAATTGGAAAAGCCGATTGGTATTTTTGAAATTGGAGCCGAAACAAATTGGTGTTGGGTTGAATGCTTGATAGAAGGCTCCGGGTGTGATAGTAGGAGAAATAGTGTGGTCATGCCCACGTGTGGAAGCACGAAAAGCAACTTGTGAGGTGGATTAGTAGAGTTAACTCGACCCTTTACATTGTTCATTCTATCATCCATCTTCGATACACTACCTTTCATGGTGGCCATTGTCCTTCCATGTTCTCCTTCCTCTCCAACTCATATATGTAATAGCCTCCATGATAGATTTCAAAATAAGCTCTCCTATTGGTGGTTGGATATCACTTCTGATTTCCATGGTACCTAACAATAAGACATCTCAACAGAAAAAACAATAAACAATATTAGTGTTAATAAAATGAACTCACAATCACTCGTGTTTACGCACCTTTGATTGCCTCTCAAATTGGCTTAAATTCGGTTGATCACAAAGTGTCAATTTCTACTCGTGGCCGGAATGGATTCTTGTTTCAAGATAAACGGACGACTCGCTAAAGCAAAATGGACTTGAATAAAAGAAGTTGAATGTGAAGTAAAATGGAAAAAATATGAAATGAAATGACACTTGCAAATAAGAGAATTCAAGAACCAATAATCAACAAGTAGATTAAAATTACAAGTTGAAAATTAGTTCAGGAATGTTGAGAACGATTGAGAATCAAGAAAAGGAAACTAAGGAATTAAAAATTGAGATTAGGGGCATTAAATGAGTTTCCGATTGCTTAATGCATTATTTTATTTGCCAAAGTTGAAGGTCAGCTCGCCAACTTGAAGTTTAGCTCATCAAATTTTATACTTTCAAGGCGATTCAGCAACACGGTGGTCAATTCGGCGAGTTGTCCTTTGGACTTTAGTGAGCAAAGTCGAGCTCACCGAAGTTCCAGTGGGTGCACCTAGAGATCTCCAAAATTTGTGCTTTTGTGGTCTCCCCCATACTTTTCCTTTATTCCTTACCCCTTTTGGTAAATTACCTTTTGTATCAACACTTATCCACTTTCTCTTCTCATTCCTTTGGGATTAAACACCTCCTTTTGGAGATTCCTCCTTCGTGAAGATTTGAATATTCCTCAAAAACACAATGAACAAGATGAAGACCCAAAATAAACCCTTACAAACTTTAGCTCAGAATTTCACGAAATTTGAGATACAAGCTCCTGTTGATGTAGGAAACAAAATGCAATACTTTTTATCTTTCCATTCCTCGTAAAAACCTTTAGATTTCAAAACCCATTTGCACCTTCTTCAATCATCAGTGGTGGAATCTCCAATAATACTCTAGATTTAGACTCAAATAAGTCTAGGGAACACTAATCTAACCTTAGAAACTTCAAACAAGACTCAAATAAACCAATTTTTTTTACTCTTTCTTTAGCAAACCCAAGACTAGAATCGTAGGAACGAATCTAAGCTATAATCTCACTACGAATTACGGATAAAATGCAGAAATTAAAGAGAAGAAATAAAGAGAGATAGACACAAAAAGAGGAAACAAAAAGCAACCAAAAAGTATATCAAACGATAAGACCTCAATTCGTTAATCCTATAAGAAGCACCTAACTCTTACAAAGACCTCAATTAAATTCACCTCACAACTGACATTTCTAAGCAAAAGTCAATCCAAGCTTGTACCAAGCTCTCAACACTAATACAGGTGTTTAAATATCAATATTCAAAATAGTCTACCTAAAAGAGGATC
Source organism: Solanum pennellii (assembly GCF_001406875.1). Taxonomy (NCBI): domain Eukaryota; kingdom Viridiplantae; phylum Streptophyta; class Magnoliopsida; order Solanales; family Solanaceae; genus Solanum; species Solanum pennellii. The sequence continues at coordinate 29,121,927 of NC_028640.1, forward strand.
CCAAACTAGCTATTTATAGTTTTAGGCATTTATTACGTAAGAGGCCCAAAATTAGCCCAAAAAGGACAAAGGGTGATTTGGGTCAAGCTTGCCAAATGGACTCGGCGAGTTGCCAATTGGTTCGGAGAGGTGTCCTCCCCATTGAAGTGTTCTGTAACTTTAGGCGAGCTGGGGTCATTACCCAAGCTATAAGGTGAGTTGCCAAATAACTTGCTCGCCTAAAGTAATAGTTTCGTCAACCGTCTTCCCTCCACTTTTTCAAACGGTCTTCAAGGCATAGAACCCTTTCTTTGCCATCAACAAAACCTCAAGGACCTCTAACTTCATGAACAAACCTTGCATCCTCCGATGGTCTCGAGCTTGACTTCAAGGGAACAGTCTCGGTGCGATCAGAATTGCATTGTACTTATGAACCTCTGACCCAAGAGGTCCTGAAGCAGAACACTGTACTATTTGAGCTTTACAAGAGCCATATGATATGGCAGTATGGAAATAGGTCGAGTACCCGGCTTAAGCTCAATATTAGAGTCAATATCACGCTAGGGGGTTGGCTAAGTAGGACGACAGGGAACATATCTATAAAATCTCTGACAATAGGCACAAAGACTCAATCGAAGGGACCCTCATACTCACATGCAACACATATGCCAAATAGGATAGGCATCCGCTAGCCACTAGCCTCCGAGCCTGAATAAAAGAGATAACTCTAATTGGTGTGCTACTAATGGAGCCCTAACAAATCATCGGAGGATTACCAAACATGGCTTAGGTAACAATCTTAGAGAAACAATCTAAAACTGAGCGATATGGGGATAACTAGTCCATTCCCATAATCACATCAAAATCAAGCTTATCGAACAACATAAAGTTAGCCAGGGTGTAACACCCCAAGTAGTAACCAAGCGTGATCTAAACAATCCACTACTAAAGACTCGCCCATGGTCGGCACACACAATGGCATTGCTATAAGCTCAAAAGTCAAACCCATAGAAGAATCATAAAACCTACACATAAGAATAAGTAAAAATAGGGTCAAATAAAGCCTATGGGCGGGCTGATGCCATAATAGAATCGTACATTTGATCACATCATTAAATGCCTCGGTCTCCACCCTCACTAGAGCTGCATAGAAATGGCCTTGTCTGCCTCTGCATTGGCCATCAGCCCTACCACCTGATCTGCCTCATTTTGGACCACCCCACATACCCTGATAACCTAGGCGACAGTCCTGAACTTGGCCTCGACCCCTATCTGGATGTGCTACTGCAAGAGTTGTCTGTGGAGCAGGAGCAATCCGCTTTTGCATTGGACAATATTTGGATCAGTGACCCAACTCACCACAATCAAATAAACTCGATGATGATTTCTTCCCATAAGAACAGCCACCACGGCCTAAAGCACAAAAGTGGGATAGTGAGCCTTGGCATTTTTACAAACTTTTAGCAATCGGAAATGTACAAAAATGGGTGGAAAGGTAGCTAATGGGTATTTGATTTGTTTCATGATTGAAACGTATGGGTACGACTCCCCTACGACCAAGCAAAGGCCCTTGAAGAGGATTCCTGCAGTTTGATGCAGCACTTCCTGGCAGTGTGCATCAACGGGGCAGACGACGGTCGTAAGTGGATTGATAGGGCATCGAGACCACCTTCCTCCCACACTTAGAAATATTCATGAAGGCCCTTGTTTACCTAACTACTGTTACACGCGACGGAAGGGGTTGACGGGGCGTCATTGGCTCGACGGGGCGTCGAGGCCACCGTCATCCTATACTTAGAAAAATTGGAGGAAGCTCTCACCTGCAAAGTCTCTGATAGAGACGACGGAGTGAAGGACATAGATAGGGGGGTTGTCCGTCGACCCACTGGCGGACCGTCGTTCGGGGTCTCGTCGGTGAGGGTCGAATTTCACTGATGAATTTTAAATGATTTCATTTAATTAATTAAGTGGTTTAGGGGTTAGTTAGGGAATTAAAGGGTTACTAATTAAGTTAATTAATCCCCTCTATAAATATCCTTAACCCTTATTAACTTAAAGAATATTCCCAAAATAAACTTTCTTCCTTCTCTCTTATTTCTCGCTCTACATGAACTCACCAATGAAGGCTAGCAAGAACTAGGGTTTGGGGGCTGAAAAAGGGTGGATTCTTCATCAAATTGTTGAGAAACATTTCGGTATGGGTTCCATTAAACTTTGAGATCCTTTCCTCAAAGGGTTCTTCAAAATAGATTTCAAAAAGTTGAGTTTTCTTATGGGTTTCTTTCAATTAAAAAATTGAAGTTATGGATTGAGTTGTTAATGAATTCTTAGGGTTATATTGAGTAGATTTACATGTAATTCAAGTTGTTTATGATAATTGTTGATGGTTTGGTCTAATTGAAGAACATGATCCGCTATCCCTAACCCTGGGTAGTTGTCTTGACCTATGTTGTATGGTGATCATTCAATTGAGTTGGTTGTTGATTAGATTACTATCCTATGGTGATATTTTGGTTAAATTTAGATGAATTGTCGGCCTATCATGCTAGTTCTTGAGATGTGATTTAGGTTATGAATTATAATATGAAATTAGCCTATGTATCTTGTCTCAAGTTATGATCTAAAGATGAATTGGGTTATAGAGATGCAATTGGCCTTGTTATTCTATTGGTTATCATTGTGCTATGATGTTACTCCCCAAGTGGGGTTGAGTTATGGGTTGATGGTAAGACCTTGATGATAGACTATGAGGAAGACTTGATAAGTCTTATAATCTTTATCTTTACTTCCAATTGTGATTAATTGTTGTTAAGCTATGATATTACATTGGAGTATGCCTTATACTAGGATTATAGGGTGGTATGATGTTGAATTGAAATGTCTTGACTATGTTGTGAGGTTTATTAAGGTGTAGGTGGTATAACGATGGTGAAAACTATCAATATGCCTTAATATGCTATTAAACACTAATGGTTAACCTCACTTATATGAATTGTGATTAAAGGACTTACACTCATACAATTCTTATTGAGCTATTGATATGATGATGATTATACAAGGGTTAGACCCTATGGCCTAAATTAATTTATGATTGATAATTAAAGGCTTAAAGACATTTCAAAAAGGGAATCTATCTTAGTACCGAGTGAACTAGATAGAGAAGTGTCCCTTCCCACATAGGGAAGGTAGGAGCACTACATTACTCTTGAGATTAGAGACCATAATGTATGGCGCATAAAGAGGGTCCCAACTAAATCTCCTAGTTCTTGAACTATGTTGCCCCCATAGGAATACTAGCTAGTGAATCCACGTAGTTGCTATGTGTTATGTTTTGGTACTACTTGGCAAGTAGTAAGCCTTCTTTTGGTGTAGGGCTTTATGACACCGGATACTACACTAGCTCATGTGGTCTATGTCGGTTAGGCCAAGATGTTCCCAAAAGGTAAAATGAATTAAAGGACTTGAACTCTAACTTGAATAACCTAAGGGGTCTAGCTTAATCTAAGTAGGGGTAGGGGACTCTACCTACACATTGCACTAGTTAGTCTTGTTGGAGTCTTAGGAGGAGGTTCTTATATGTTTATTTTAAGATAATATATGATGTATATATATATATATATATATGATGACCATGTCATATTTTTGATACTATATGTTGATTAAGTTCGTTTATGAATATGCCTTGGATTATAATGATAATATAAGATGAAATGCAAGCCTAAATGCCATGATATGTAAAGTTGGACATTGGTCATGTTTTCTTGTTGAGGATACTTGATTGAGTAAGGTTATGGGGCTTTTCTTGGTCATTGCACTTGTTGACTTGATAAGGACTCGTGAGTAGTTGTCTTGCTTATTATGATATGTTTAACTCTTATTCGTTCTTGTGATATTATTCCTTGATGTTTGTTGTAAAAAATCATGATTCTAAATGTGTTGGGATAAGTGTTACTTGTTCAGATAGTAAGCATGTTTGGTTGATTAATATGACTTACTTGACTTTGCATTAAGCCCCTAAAAAGGGGTAAAGTGACATGCTTTGATAAAAATTCACTTTTTGCACGTTTTGCTTGTGTATGTGCATAAGATCTCATACTTAGTACATGTTGAGTACTAATCCCGTTTTCTTCCCATGTCCCAAACATTTTAGGTTCCGGTCGTTGAAGAGTATTGAAGGCAATATTGTTGAAGGCTTGGATTCTTCCATTCATCCAAGTAGGGTAGGTCCTCAACTTTCAAGGGCAATGCCACATTCTAGCTTTGGATTTTGTTATGAACTTATTGACTCTATCATTCCTTTCCTTGTTATTTGGATATCGTACTTTTGTATGACCTATACATGGTCTTGTTGAATTGATGTAAGGGCTATGCCCATATTGTGATATTCGTTTAGATGGTATAAGATGAGACAATCGTTGAGACTATTTATATATTTTTATATATTTATGTGCAATAAAAGTAGAAGGCTATGTAACCTTTCTATATGAATAGTCTATGTATACTCGATATGAATATATATTATGTTTATGTCGTGAACCTCCAAGTAGAGAAAATAAAAGTTTTAAATTTTTCCGCATTTTTCAACCTATGAATGTAATGACATGAAGTAAGAGGCTAGTCTTAATCCTTAAAAAGGATAACGACGTCGGCTATGTCTAGGGAGTAAAACCCGGATGTGACAAACTTGTTATCAGAGCATGAGGTTGAATATCATTGAGTTATGTCTCTCTCTCTCTCTCTACTATGTCTATGTAGGTTTGTATTCATAATTGTGAAGCGCGCCACACTTATGAGTACGAACCTATATGATGCTTAGGAATTTCTTGGAAATCTTATATCGTGCGAATAGAGTATACTTATGGTGTGATTTTGCATCTAATCATATTGTTGTACTTATAGGAAGCATAAACACTCAAAGGAATGCGGCTCGAAGACTTAAAGAGGAAGTTGCTAACGCGGGAGCTCCTCCTTATGATGAGAAACTTCCTCCACTTGAGAAAAATGCTAATGTTGATCAAGCCCCGGTTAAACCTCCACCTATGACAGAGGCGGAGATGAGGGCTATTCTTGATCAAATGGCTCAAGCCATGACTACCCAAGCACAAGCCGCAATGGTTCAAGCCCAAGCTATGACGGCTCAAGCCAACCAGGATGTTGCTCCTCGTCCTCATCAATAAGTCACTACTATGGCTTTCCGTCTAAGGGACTTCACTCGAATGAACCCTCCTCCTACTTTCTATGGGTCTAAGGTTGATGAAGACCCCCAAGAATTCCTTGATGAGGTCTACAAAGTGCTATATGGTATAGGGGTGACTTCAAGTGAGAAGGCCGAGTTGACCTCATATCAACTACAGGATGTGGCTCAAACTTGGTATGTGCAATGGAGGGACAATAGGTCGTTGAGGGGTGGTCCGGTGACTTGGGAGATCTTTAAGGCGGCTTTTCTAGATCAATTCTTCGCTATAGAGATGAGGGAGGAAAAGGTGATGGAGTTCATCAATTTTGCCATGAAGGGAAGAGTGTTCATGATTACTCTTTGGAATTTGTTGAGTTGTCCAAATATTCTCCTTATTTAGTCTCCGATCCTAGAGACCAAATGAGCCGTTTTGTGATGGGGGTGTCGGAGGACTTACAAGAGGAGTGTCAATCGTCCATGCTACATGACAACATGAACATTTTCCGTCTTATGGTTTATGCAAGAAGGGTTGAGGAGGCAAGAGCTAAGAGAAAAAGTAGAGATGCTAAGAGGGCTAATCATTTGATGGAGGCTCCTCAAGGGATAGGCTTGAGATGCAAGATAAGCCTAAATTTAAGAAGCGCGGTTCAAATCAAGTTTCTACCATATTCCCAAGAGTAGTGGTGATAGGGTGTTTAACCATAAATTTAAGAAGGGAAAAGGTTCTAATTCACCAAAGGAGAAGCCAACTTGTGGAAAGTGTGGTAAAAGCACTATGGTGAGTGCCTTAAGGGGGCGTATAATTGTTTTAGTTGTGGCAAGAGTGCTCACAAAATGAGAGATTTTCCAAACTTGAAGAGTCATGACAAGAGTAGTGGCCAAGCTCAAGCAAGTAGTTCTAGTGATGGTCCAAAGAAGAATCGCTTCTATGCTCTCCGTTCTAGGGGTGAGCAAGAGACCTCTCCCGACATGGTGATCGGTATGTTAAAAATCTTTACTCTAGATGTGTATGCTTTACTTGATCCGGGTGCTACTTTGTCCTTCGTTACACCACTAGTAGCTAAAAAGTTTGATGTTTTACCCGATATTTTGCATGAGCCTTTTCTAGTGTCTACTCCGGTGGGAGAGTCGGTTGTTGCTAAAAGAGTCTATAGAAATTGTCCTATTTTATTGCCCAATAGAGTTTCTTATGTTGATCTAGTAGAACTCGATATGCTTGATTTTGATATTATATTGGGTATGGATTGATTGGATGCATGTTTTGCATCAATTGATTGTAGGACAAGAGTGGCGAGGTTTAACTTCCCAAATGAACCCGTTGTTGAGTTGAAGGGGGGAAATTCTATTCCTATAGGTCGCATCATATCTTGTCTAAGGGCATGTAAAATTATCTCAAAGGCTATGTAACCTTCCTATATGAAGGCAATGTAACCTTCCTATATGAACGCTATATGTATACTCGATATGAATATATATTATGTGTATGTAGATGTCTATGTAAACCTCCAAGTAGAGAAAATAAAAGTTTTAAAATTTTCCACATTTTTCAACCTATGAATGTAATGACATGAACTAAGAGGCTAGTCTTAATCCTTACAAAGGATAACGACGCCGGTTACGTCTAGGGGGTAAAACTCATATGTGACACCAAGTTTGAGCTACATCCATTAGTTGATAGGAAGATAGCTTGACCTTTCCATTCAAAGTCAAACCCATACCACAAAGAGTCTTGTAGACCTCATCAATGAACATAGGAGGGTTAATCCTTGTGAAGTCCCTCAAACGAGAAACCATGGTACTAGCTTTTTGTTGAAACACAGGGTTTAACCTCCCTATTTGATGGAGACCTCATGACTTGAGCCTGAGTATTACCACTTGTGCTTGGGTAGTCATAGCTTGAACCAAAGCACAAATGTCGACCTTATCTCTCCATCTGTCATGGGTGGAGGAATGACCTAAGCTTGATCTTGTGGAGGGGCTTGGTTCTCATGGGGATGAACTCTCGCATTAGACAAATCTTCCTTCACTCTTCTTGCCGCGGCTTATTTTGTATTCATCTCCTATATTCACGAGAAAAGGATTAGAATAAAAAGGGAAACATAGAGTTTCAACTCACAAGGCAAGACTTTCAAAATTACATAAGTGAGAATTCCTAAGCATCACATAGCCTCTCAGTCATAAGTGTGGCACGCTTCACATCCATGAACAAGACTCTACTTAGACGTGGTTTAGTGAGATATCAATCCTAAAATTACTTCAACTCCATGCTCTAATACAAAGTTTGTCATGATCGGGGAGCATCCCCTAGCCGTATTAAGTGTTGTCATCCTCGGAGAGGACTAACACTAGCCTTTTAGAATTCTTCATAAAATATCATAGGTTAAAACGCGGAAAAATTAGAACTTTTATATATTGAGGTTTACATAGACCTCTCACATTGTAATATCCTAAAACGAACTAAGGTGAACTACAGATTTGTGAATGTTTTATGGGTTATTTTTGAGTTAAATTATTTATAATGATGTTCTTAGGCAGTATGTCATGTTTGGCGGTCAAACGTCCAAGAACGTCCATGATGTTCGGAAGGTGTGCCTCAGAAAGTGCTAGTGTGTCTTCATGTGTTTTAGTGAGTTTTGCATGTTCGTTTTAATCAAAATTGATCTGGGATGTTTCTAAGACCTAGACGACTATGTATAGGGGTTTACCGTCTAGGTACTACCCCACCTAGGATCCAGGAGGGGCCCTAGAAGAGGACCCCATCCATTTTGAAGGATATTGCCAAGCACTAACCAACGACTGCCACAAGGGATGGACCATTGGTCAACCAACGGCCCGTCGACTGGCTCTGCAAGGTTAGAAAAGCCTGCACAACATGGAGCCTCATCCCCAATCGACGGTCTGCATCTAAGGGGCATCGACTGGGCAACAGCCCGTCGTTTAACGCGTAGGTTGCACGTGTAAAAACTGTAATTTTTTTACCAAGGCTTGGGGTGTTTGGTAATTTCACCCCAAGTCTTTTATAACCATGGATGAATATTTTAGGGTCTTTTAGGTATATTGAGAGGTTTCAAACACTCAGACTGAGTTTTAGACTTCATTTCCTAAAAACCCAAAACCCCCTCTCAAGAAAGACTCTCTAAAACCAAATATAAGCTTTGACTCAAGGAAGGCTTGGAGGGCTAGTGGTGGCCGTTTTATTCATCAAAAATCAGTGGGTTTCCTTCTATTTTAGTTATGGTAGTCATCCTTGAAATATCTTCCATGCAAGGAGCCTTTTATAAGGAATTTCTAAAGAGGTTTTCAGACCCTAACTTCTTCTATCTTGGACTCTAAGTATGGGTCTTGCATGAAAATGTTTCAAAGGATTCAAATATGCTATTTCTAATGATAGTTGGTGATTTTAATGATATACTTCAATGAAACCATGTTATTGATTTTTATCAACTTTTGATTTATGGAATGGGTCTAATAACATGATTTGATAATGTTAGAGTTAGAGCTTTTTTATGGTTATATTTTGACTTATCTACTACCCTGAGGGCTATTTTATTAAGTATTATTGAGGAGTTCACTATAGGTGGTGAAAGATTGGATTAATGGTAAGTTGGTTACATTATTTAATTCTTAGTATGAAATGTTGTGGAGTGGTATGGTCCACCTTTGGTGGCGGTGTTTACTTGAATTATATGAATGTGAATCTACTTGGGTGTCATGAATGAGACCATGAAGGCATGTTGTATGAAGTATGATGATAATGATGTTGTTCTTATTGATATGTTTTAAGAAGCTTGTTCTGTGAAGTATGCTAGAGAGAATGTCTAAAGGAACATTAAGATTATGTGAAGCATGTCAAAGTGTGTAATATGGTACATGAATATGTAAGCATGTTTAGAAGCCAATGTTATAAAAGTGATGACTATGTGAAAGGTGTGCTCACATGTACACACACTTTGGTGTGTATTTAAGGGGGTGTATAGGTGATTCCTTCATGTCTTACCTTAGTGAGTCTTAGGATAACTTGGTTAGGGAAACCTCAAAGGAAATGAGTTCACTATTCTTGGGATGAATTGCTCACTGTAATGTTTCACTGTGTTCACTGTAATGCACTTAAGGTTACTGTATGTCTTGGTTCTAAAATTATGAGAGTTCTATTTTATGTGATAATTTATGATTCCTATACTAATTTAACTCTAAAATCATGAAGGTTTGCATAAAAGCTTATTATACCAAAATGTCCCTTTTTGCATGTTTTTACATATGCCAGACTTAATACATTGTTTTGTACTTACCCAATACTTTTCTGTACTCTATAATTATAGGTTGGAAGCAAGAAGAAGTCTAGAAGGAAAAGCTTGGGAATCTACTCTCTCAAGACTAAGTATGTCCTCATTTATCCGGGGGTATAATTCTATTTCTTAAATATTAGTATTAACACTTCTTATGTATTTTTATTAATTTAAAGGGTCGTATCCATATAATATTTATGTCGTGTCTTTAAGTTAGCTTGTGAAGATGATATAACTCCTTAGCTTTTACGAAAGATGTTTTCTTTAGTATTTTATTCGTGAAAAGTTTTAATTCCGCACTACTTTTTATGTCTTAGGAAATGAATGATAGTTAAGGCTTGTACAAGACCTCCGAAAGGTCAAGTACGCAATTGTTCCGACCTAAGGGTGCTCCCTTCTTCTAGTGGGTACTTTCGGGTCATAACAAACTTGGTATCAGAGCATAAGTGTATGGGAAATAGTTTAGGGTTTAAAGTCTCACAATCCACGTCTAGTAGAGTCTTGTTCATCAGTGTGAGTCGCGACACATCCATGGGTGAGAGGCTATAGAACGATAGAGTTTCACTTTCTTCATTACTCTTGTATCATACCATAGAACTTATTTCCATAAGGTATCTCTCTTCATTTCCATCGTCCGGTGATTTTATAGATGTGATTGCTTGGAATGGGAGATGTTTCTAAGTTTGAAGGAGAGAAAAGTGGGTTTTGATGCTTATGATGGTTTTGTGGCTAGAAGAGTAGATGTGAAGGTTATTTTGAGGATTGTGATGTGATTCCATTTATGGTTATGTGTGACTCATGAGGTTGGAAGTATTATGATGTGAAATTGCATGGTGATGTAGTTCTAAGCCATGGTAAGAGTTGAAATGGTTGAATGAAGTCCTTTTTGGGGGGAAAATGAGATATCTTATGGTTGTGTACAATGATAGTAGAAAAGTTAAGGTGTAAATTTGAGAAGTGTTCAAAAAATATGGTAATGTTGTGAGGAAGAAGAGATTTTATTCCATAAGTTGAGATACGTGTTACCTAAGAGTTGAAAAATGTGGTACTTAAGGGTGTTGTGCTAGATTGAATCCTAAGAGGAGGGTGTTATGCTTGACTTGTAAGGTTGATGTTTAGTCTTGATGTGCATGAGTTAAGAATAGTGTGAGTTCCTCCCTTGCGAGAAGTGTAGTGGTACTTTGAAGTATGAGACCTTGAAGATGACTTTACCCTAAGTGGGGGAGAATGAGTTAGGTATAAACGTAAATTGATATCCTTATCTATCCTTCTATTCTTATTCAAGCTTGAGACCAAATCCTTAGTGGATTAGTAATGGCTTAGAGTCTTGCATATTAGTAAGAGTTGTATTTCTCTTGATGTTATGAGTGTCTTTGATGGCGCAATGTTTTGTGATACCTCTATGCTCATGGAGTATGCTCAACAAATTAAGGAGTCCAAGCATTAAGAAATAAACGAGGATGGGAAGAGTCCTAGAATGGATGAACCAAGTCAACCCAAACCTAAGTAAAGATTCTATCATCAAGAGTCTTCAATAGGGAACAAGGATAAGGTTTCCAACCGAAATTCCCAAGGAGGTAACCATGCTTTTGAAAGGCCTAGATGTGCTACTTATGGAAAGATACATTTGGGTAAGTGTATTCGGGGAACGAATGTTTTCTTTGGGTGTGGTAATACGAGTCATAAGATGAGGGATTGCCCGGTCCTCAAGAAAAAAGGGAAAGAGGTCAACCAAGCTCTTAATGGTTGTGTAGATCTCAATATTCAAAAAAGGAAAATCATTTCTACGCACTTGGATCTAGGGGAGAGGAGTAATCTAGAATGAAAGTCCCGGTAAGACTTAATTCCTATGGTTACTTAGTTGTGTTAGAATACGAGTTTATATGGTTTTGTCTTTCATATGTTCATGCTTTCTTCATAAATTGCTTAAAGAAGAAATTGTTGAAATTCATGCATGTTTCACAGTGTGAGTGATGCTCACTGTAAAATTTCAGAGTTTGAGAAAAATTGCATTTTCATGAATAATGATTTCAATCTTCTTAAGAATGATGTTCATCAGCATGTTTAATGTTGGAGAAGGTAGTTCCTCCATAAATAAAGAATAAGAAGGTGTTTTGAAGTGTGGAAGTTACTTCCAAAAGTTGTCTTTTTGCATAGCAAATTCTTTTCATTATCTAGTTGGTATTCCTTGTAAGTTTGGTGCATTGACTATGAATGTCTGAGCCTTAATATGGTATTTAATATGCTGCTATTAAGTCCTTAATGTTCATAAAAGATTTTAGTGTCATTCGAGGACGAATGTTGTTCCAAGAGGAGGAGAACGTAATATCCTAAAATGAACTAAGGTGAACTAGATCTTCGTGAATATTTCATGGGTTAGTTTCGAGTTAAAATTATTTATAATGATGTTCTTAGGCACTGTGTCAAGTTTGGTGACGTTTGGAAGTCAAACGTCCAAGAAAGTCCATGACGTGCGGAAGGTGTGCCTTAAAAAGTGCTACTGTGTCTTCATGTGTTTTAGTGAGTTTTACCTGTTTGTTTCAATCAAAATTCTTGTGGGATGTTCCTAAGAAATATACGACTATGTATAAGGGTTTAACGTCTGGGTACGACCCCACCTAGGACCCACGAGGAGCCCTAGAAGAGGACCCCATCCATTTGGCAGGATGCTGCCAAGAAGTGACAACGACGGCCACAAGAGACGGACCGTTGGTAAACCAATGGCCCATCGACCTTGGGTATCATCTATATCTGCAAGTTTAACAAATCCTGCACAAGATGGAACCCCAATCGACGGACCCCATCTAAGGGGCGTCGACTGGGGAATGACCCGTCTGTAAAAGGGCGTAGGTTGGGGTGTTTGGTAAATTCACCCCAAGTCTTTTATGAACCATGGATGAATATTTTAGGGTATTTTAGGCATATTAAGAGGGTTCAAACACTAAGACATAATTTTAGACTTCATTTGGTAAATAGCCAAAACCTTCTCTCAAGAAAGACTCTCTCAAAACCAAATAGAAGCTTGGACTCAAAGAAGGGCTTGGAGGTGAACAATCTTAGTGAGTTCAGAAGAAGTGTTTAATAGCAACCTCAATATTCCCAAGAGCTCTCTAAGATAAGTTGGAGGTTGGATAGTCTTCGTGAGTTGAGATATGATATTCCAATGTAACTTCTAGGGATAAGTACCCTTCGTGAGTTGAGAGGTGGTTCTAATTAGATATCACTTAGCCTATAGTAAAGAATGTTTAAGACTCCGTGGGGGGTTATGCTTAGCACCGAGAGGATTTTATGAAGGGGGGGGGTGCACATTGTGAGTAGAGATGTTGTACCCAATGTACCTCTTGAGATGAGTACTCCTGGTGAGTAGAATGTGAGTTACTTAGTAGAAATCTCCTTATCCCTTAACTATGCCCCGCATAGGTGTTGCTATTTGAAAATCCATGTAAAAGCTAAGAGAATGACCCTACCCTAGGCAAGTTGGAACCCACATCTGATAGGGGTAGTATCGAGATTCTATGTCTAGCTCTCATGGTTTATGTCATTTAAAGCAATTCCCCACAAAAGAATGAATGAACTAAGTCTCCTAAAAATGTACTACTTAGGGGAGGTCGTGGTATGGGAATCTATCTATCCATTTCGCTAAGTAGACCTTCCGAAAGGGGAGACTTGGTGTGTTTTATATGAAGTGTATGAACTAAATCTTCTAAAAGAATGTACTACTTAGGGTAGGTAGTAGTATGGAACTGTAACAATCCAAAAGTCTAAGACGTGTTCTAGATCTTATCAAAGGTGTAAAGGATTTAGACATTGCTTAAAGGTCATAAATAGTATATATAAGTTATTTAGAAAGTTTAGGAATCGAAACTTCAAGGAACGTCCGGAAACTAGTTCAATGAGGTGCTAGCATGCCTTAGCCTATTTGACTAAGTTTTAGGAGTCGGAAAGTGATGAAAATTGGTGGAAGGGTGTATAAAAAGTATTAGATTTGATTCATAATTGAAACTTCTGGGAACGACTCCCCAAGGACCAACCAAGGGCCCTTGAGGAGGACCCTTGCAATTTGGGGTCAAAGGCTACCCAAAGTAGTGTCCACCAACGGATGCAACCAACGATCCGTTGTCCAATCGACGGGGCGTGGACTGCTTCCGTCGATGGACACTTATAAAAATCCTTGGAAGCCTATTTTGACAAGTCTCATACCAAAACGACGGACCAACAAGATGGTTGGTCACTTGGTCATCGTTTGACAAACGGACCATTTGTTGTGGTCTCGTTTGGGTTGGCTGCTCGATATTAAGTAACTTGATTTAATTAATTTAGGGGTTAGTTAATTATTTAGGGTTTAATGGAGGTCTAATTAAGTTAATAAACAACCTATATAAAGACCCTAACCTAATTAGACTAACCTAACTCTCATAATTCTCGAACCCAAATTCTCCTCCTTCTCTCCTCTTTCTCTCTCCCAAGTTAAAGAACACCATAGAAGACAAGGTCAAGGGGTTTCTAGGTCATTAATCACCAAATTTTCTCCATCAATCTTCATCGAATATTAAGGTATGGGATTCCTTACACCTTTGATACTTCTTTCCCCAAAGGTTTCCTTCAAATTGATTTCAAAAGATGAGTTTTCATGTCGGTTTTTTCAAATCTCAAAATTGATCTTCCAAATTGATTTTTTATGGTTTATTTTGAGTTTATTGTATTATGATGAATTATGACTATATTACAATACTTATTGATGGATTTGTCTAGCTTGTAGAAGATGACCTTTCCCCTTAACTATAGGTTGCGATCTTGAATTGAATTGTATATTATTGATGTAATTGGTTTGGTTAGTGTGTGAATTACTATACTATGTTGTTATTATGATAATTATGGGTATATTATGATATATTGTAGTACAATTATTCTATTTATTGAGTAATTTACTTAAATTGTGAAGTAGATTATGAACTTGATCTAAGTTTCGAATTCTAGGCTATGAACTAGTGGTGAGTCCCATTTTTTGGTTGAGTTTGAGGGTTGACAGTAAGACCTTGCTGTTGGCTTATGAACGAGACCTGGTAAGTCTTATGATCCATATTCTTTACTTCAATTATGTTACTTGTGAATAAGTGATGATGTTGTATTGAAGTATACCTTATATTGAGATTTATAGGGTTGATATGATGTTGAATTGAAATGTCTTTACTATGTTTTGTGAGGTGTTGGCTAAGATGTAAATGTTATAAGGATGGTGATAACCTACCAATGTGCCTTATCGTGAATGATTATGTAAATGTGCTAACCTCACTTATATGAATTGTAATGAAAGGACAATAATCATGAAATTCTTATTGAGCTATGATGATGATGATTATACAAGGGAAAGACCCTATGACTTACATTTAACTATGATGATTAATAAAAACATTAAATATATTTCAAAAGGGACTCTAGCTTAGAACCGAGTGAACTAGTATTAGGAGTAACTCTTTCTACATAGGGAAGGTAGGATAACTAATGTACTCATTAGATTGGATACTATAATGTATGTAGCATAAAGAGGGTACAAACTATATCTCCTATTTCTTGAACTATGTTGCCCCATAAGAATACTAGCTAGTGGATCCACGTAGTTGCTATGTTTATGTTTTGGAACTACCTTGGCAAGTAGTCCACCTTCCTTCAGTGTAGGGTTTCATTACACCGGATTCCACATTAGCTCATGTGGTCTATGTTTGTTAAGGAAAGATGTTCCCAAAAGGTAAAATGAACTAAAGGAATGAACTCTAACTAGGATAACCTAAGGGGTTTAACTTAGTCTGGGTAGGGGTATGGTACTCTACCTAAACATTTCACTAGTTAGACTTGAGGGAATTCTTAGGAGTATGTTCTTATATATGTATATGCTTATAAATGTAAATATGATGTATATGATGATCTTACATATTGAACTCACTTGTGAATACATGTTTGGTCTATATTGCTAAAGTATGATAACATGTACTCTTAATGATATGATATGAGAAGTTGGACAATGGTTATGTGTCTTGTTGAGTTTACATGATTGAGTAAGGTTTTGGGGCTTATCTTAGTTATTGCACTTATTGACTTAATGAGGGTTCACAGGTAATTGTCTTGCTTTGGTTATGTTGTAATGAACTTTTATCTATGCTTATTGCTATTATAACTTGATGATAGAGTTGGCTTGGTTATGTGCTCAATAATGTGATATGCATGTTGGCTTGACTAGACTTAGTATTGTTGGTCTTGTAAGGTACATGATCTTGACATAATGAATATGTTTTGTTGATTGTTATGGTCATCTTGAATGTGCATAAGGCTTTTCAAAGTAAATTGCATGGTTTAGTGAAATGTCCTTTTTTGGCATAATTTTATGATACGTCTGCATATGGTCTCATACTTAGTACAAGTGGTTACTAAGCCCATTTTATCCCTTTTCTCCAACATTTTAGGTTCCAGTCGTTGAAGGACTTTTGAGACAACTTTGAAGAAAGACTTGGAATTCTTACTCATCCTAGTTGGGTAGGTCCTCACTTTCCGAGGTCAATGACAATATCAAGCTTATAAAGTTGTTCTAGTTTTAAGACTTCTATATTCTTCCCTTTTCATTTGAGTACTAAAGATTATATAGCCTATACGTGACTTTATTACATTGATGTATGTGATATGCCCAATTGGTATACTCTTATTTTAGATGGTTATGAGATGAGACACTAAGACTATGTTAAGTATTTTATATATCTATGTGCAATGAAAGTAGAAGACTATGTAATATTCGTATACGAAGGTTCTATGTAGAGTCGATATAACTAAAATTATATGTATGTGAGAGGTCTATGTAAATATTAAGATAGATATAGAAAAGTTTAAAATTTTTCCGCATTTTAACCTACGAATGTAATGATGTATGCTAAGAGGCTAGTCTTATTCCTCAAAGAGGAAGACGATGCCAGTTACAGCTAGGGGGTGCTCCCTAAATGTGACAATCTTGGTATTAGAGCATGAGGTTGAATATCTTTAGAGTTGATGTCTCTCTCAACCTCGTCTATGTAGATTCTTACTCATAATTGTGAAGCGCGCCACACTTATGAATAGGATGATGCTTAGAAAATATTCACTTTATTTGAAATCCAATGTCGTGCCTCGAGAGTCTTATACTCTTTGTGCCTTTATCATCTAATTCTTTCGTCATGATTATAGGAAAAGAATACTCGAAGACGGACCGCTCGAAGACTGGATAAAGAGATTGATAATGCTTGAGCTCCTCCACGAGGCAATCAAGTCTCTCCTCTTGAAGAAGTTACTAATGATGACTAAGTTTTGGTCAATCCTCCTCCTTTGAAGGATGGTGACATAAGGGCTGCCTTTCTCAAAATGGCCCAAGCCATTACTACTCAATCACAAGCCGTCACTACTCAAGCTAAATCCATGACGACCCAAGCTAATCGAGAGGTTGTACCCGAGCAAACCAATAAGTTGGAACCATGGCCTCTCATTTGAGGGATTTCACTAGGATGAATACCCCTACTTTCTGTGGGTCCAAGATTGAGGAAGACCCCCAAGAGTTCATTGATGAAATCTACAAGATCCTCTACCCTATGCGGTTGACTACCAGTGAGAAGGCCAAGTTAGACACTTACTAACTCAAGGATAAGGCCCAAACTTGGTACGTATAATGGAAAGACAATAGGCCCTTTAAAGGTGGACCAATGACATGGGAGGTTTTCAAGAAGGCTTTTCTTGATAGATTCTTTCTTAAGGACAAGAGGGAATTCAAAGTGGTGGAGTTTATCAACCTTCGTCAAGGAGGGATGCGTGTACTTGAATACTCTTTGAAATTCACTAAATTTTCAAACTATGCTCCTTCTTTAGTTTCCGCTCCTAGAGATGAAACGAGTCAATTTCTGATGGGGCTATGCTACATGAAAATATGAAGATTTCTCATCTCATGATTCATTCTCAACAAGTGTAAGAGACAAGGGCTAAAAGAAAGAGTAGAGATGCAAAGAGGGCAAGGTCATTTGATGGTGGTTCTGCAAAGGGTAGGCTTGATATCCAAGACAATCCTAGGTTCAAGAAGAGGTCCTCTAATCAAGTTCCTTCCAAGTTCCCTAAGGCTCGTGATAATAGGGTGTCAAACCCTAAGCCTCAAAATGGAAGATATATTAGCTCATTAAACAAGAAGACAACTTATGGAAAGTATGGGTAGAAGCATTATGGTGATTTCCTTGTTGGGACGGACAATTATTTTGGTTGTGGCAAGAGTTTCCACAAGATTAGGGATTTCCCTATTGTGAGGGTCAAGAAAAGGGTAGTGGTCAAGCTCAAGCAAGTGGTTCTAATGATTCTCCAAAGAAGAATCGCTTTTATGCTCTCCGCTCTAGAGGTGAGCGAGAGACTTCCCCCGATGTGGTGACCGGTATATTGAAAGTCTTTTGTATTGATATATATGCTTTACTTGATCCCGGTTCTACCATGCCATATGTTACTCCTCTAGTAGCTAAAAACTTTGACATTTTGCCCGATATCTTGAATGAACCTTTTTGGCGTCTACCCCGGTGGGTGAGTCGGTTGTTACAAAAAGAGTGTCTAAAATTGTCTTATAATGTTTCCCAATAGAGTTCCTCATGTTGAATTAGTAGAACTTGATATGGTCGATTTTGATGTCATATTGGGTATGGATTGGTTGCATGCTTGCTTTGCTTCTATAGATTGTAGAACAAAGGTGGTGAAGTTTAACTTTCCAAATGAGCCCATTTTATAGTGGAAGAGGGGAAATTCTATTCCTAGAGGTCGTATCATTTCTTGTTTTAAAGCTTGTAAAATGATCTCTAAAGGGTGATTATACCATATAGTAAGAGTTCAAGATTTAGACTACAAAATTCCTCCCATTGAGTTGGTCCACATAGTAAGGGAATTTCTGAAGGTCTTTCCTAATGATCTTCTGGGTATTCCTCCCGAACGGGAAATTAATTTTGGTATAGACTTGCTACTGAATGCCATTTCAATTTCTCCTTATAGGATGGCTCCTGCAGGATTGAAAGAGTTGAAGCTCAACTCAAGGATCTACTAGACAAAAGATTCATTAGACCTAGTATTTCTCCATGGGGTGCTCCGATTTTGTTTGTGAAGAAGAAGGATGGGTCCCTTAGATGTGCATCGATTATCGCCAACTCAATAAAGTCACTATTAAGAACAAGTATCCTCTCTCTTGGATTGATGACTTGTTTAATCAACTTCAAGGGGCAAACTACTTTTTTAAGATTTAATTTAGATCAGGGTATCACCAACTTAGGGTTAGAGGTGATGGTATAACAAAAATGAAATTTCAGACTAGATATGGTCACTATAAGTTCTTAGTAATGTCCTTTGGTCTAACTAATGCCCCGACGAAATTTATGGATCTCATGAATAGGGTGTTTCGAAGTTACCCAAATTTATTTGTCATTGTCGTCATTGACAACATCTTGGTATATTCAAAAAAGAGGTGAACACATGGACCATTTGAGGGTGGTGTTACAAGTGCGTAAGGAGATCAATTATTTGCCAAGTATAGCAAATGTTAGTTTTGGTTGAGGTTGGTGACATTTCTTAGTCATATCATCTTTATTGAGGGGGTTGAGGTTATTCCAAGGAAAATCGAGGAGGTGAAAAGTTGGCCTAGACCATTGACTCCAACTAACATTAGGATTTTCGTGGGTCTAGCGGGTTATTGTAAGAGGTTTGTGGATTGTTTTGCGTCCATTGCATCTCCCTTGACTACTTTGACCCAAAACATTAAGAAATTTGAATGGTCATAGGCATGTGAGAGAAGCTTGCAAATCTTGAAAGATAGGCTTACTTCCGCTCTGGTGTTGACTTTACCCGAGGGTACCAAAGGCTTCGTTGGGTATTTTGATTCATGCCGAGTGGGTTTAGGGTGTGTGCTTTTGCAATATGGGAAAGTAGTAGTCTATGCCTCCAGACAACTTAAGGTGTATGAGAGGAAATACCCAACACATGATCTTGAGTTAGCGGCCATAGTATTTGCCTTAAAATTATGGAGGCATTACTTGTATGGTAATCATGTTTATGTGTATACCGACCACAAGATTCTTCAAAATGTATTTATCAAAAGGAGTTGAATATCCGATAAAGAAGGTGGTTAGAATTGTTGAAAGATTACTACATGAGCGTTCTCTACCACCTCGGCAAGGCCTCTGTGGTTGCGGATGCTCTAAGTCGTATGACCATGGGTAGAGTGTCTCATATAGAGGAAGCCAAGAAATAACTAGTGAAAGATGTTCATAGGTTGGCTAGATTGGGTGTTAGATTGGAAGACTCTCCGAATTATGGTTTTATGGTCCATCATAACTCCGAGTCATCTTTGGTGGTTGAGGTGAAGTCCAAACAACACCTTGATCAAACATTGATGGAGTTGAAGGAATCGGTTCTTGGCAAGCTTAATGAGTCATTCTCCTTAAGGGTCGGATGGTGTCTTTAGGTATCGAGCAAAATTTTGTGTTCCCAATATAGATGGTTTGAGGAACCTGATTCTTGAAGAAGCTCATGGATCCTGGTACTCGATGTATCTGGATTCGACCAAGATGTACCATGTCCTTAGAGAGTTGTTTTGGTGGGAAAGCTTGAAGAAGGACAAAGCGGAATTTGTTGCAAGGTGTCCAAATTGCCAACAAGTGAAAGCAGAACATCAAAAGCCGGGTGGATAATTATGCAAGGCTCTTAATAGATAAGATTGTGTGTCACTATGGTATTCTGTTATCCATCATATCTAATAGGGGTGCACAATTTACGTCAAGGTTTTGGAGGTCATCCCAAAAAGGGTTGGGTACCAAGGTGAAGTTAAGCACCATTTTTCATCCCCAAACGGATGGTCAAGCGGAGCGTACTATTCGAATACTTGAGGATATGCATAGAGCTTGTATCATTGATTTCAAGGGAAATTGGGATAAGCACTTGCCTTTGGTGGAGTGTTCTTACAACAATAGTTAGCATTCCTCTATACCTTTGGCTCTTTATGAAGCCTTGTATGGTAGGAGATGTAGATCTCCAATTGGATGGTTTGAAGTGGTAAGTCTTTTCTTTTGGGTCCCCATTTGATCTATAAGATTTTGGAGAAGGTTCATGTTATAAGGAATCGCTTGAAAACAGCTATAGCTGGCAAAAGTATTATGCCGACCATAGGAGAAGGGAAATAAGAGTTTGAAGAAGGTGATAAAGTGTATCTAAAAATTTTGCCTATGAAAGGGGTGGTGAGATTTGACAAGAAAGGGAACTTGAGTCCTCGTTATGTGGGTCCCTATGAAATCTTGCAAAAGATTGGTAAGGTGGCATATGAGTTGAGGTTTCCTAGTGAATTGACTTTGGTTCATCTGGTGTTCCATGTTTATATGCTTAAGAAGTGTATCGGTGATGCCGAGTCTATTTTCCCTATTGAGGGCCTTGGTGTAGAAGAGAACCTCTCCTATTAGGAGGTTCCGGTTGAAATCCTTGATCATCAAGTGAAGAGGTTGAGGAACAAAAAGGTTGCCTCCATAAAAGTATTCTGGAGAAACCACCTAGTTGAGGGAGAAACATGGGTGGCCGAGGCCGACATGAAGTCCTATTATCCTCATATCTTTCCTAATGAAGGTTAGTTTCTTTCTAATAATGAAAATAATGACTAAATTTGAAGTTGCTTTGATTTTTGGCGAAGTTTTGCAAAAATGTGCATTTTATGGTGACATTATAGTGATGTTACAGTTAAGTGTGCTTTTGACTTAAAACTTTTGCAATTCTTCTTGTATTTAGTTATATTGTGCATCTAGATATGGTGAGTCTTTAAGAAATTATGTTGAGCATGTTGGTAAGTTCAATTTTGGTATAATTGACTCGTATAAGGTATCGAGCAATGTTGTTGTGAGAAGGAAATTCCTTATAATGTGATTTTGAGCCTTATGTGTGGTAATTGAAGTTTTGAATTTCTATGTGTAAATGCCATGATTGAAGTTGTAACTCATGTTGTTATGTATTGTTATTGATTGGGCTGCTAGTCTTGAGTATATTCCTTCCTTAAAAAGAATATTAGTGTCATTCGGGGACGAATGTTCCTGGGGGGGGGGGGATAATGTAACACTCCAAAAGTCTAAGACATGTTCTAGAGACTAACATAGGTTTCAAAAGGTTTAGATATCGTTTTAAGGAAATAAATAATATATATAAGTCATTTAGGAAGTTTAGGAATTGAAACGTCAAGGAACGTCCATGACGACTGGAAACTAGTTTAATGAGGTGCTAGAGTTAAGGGAAATGATGAAAATTGGTGGAAGGGTTTCTAACACGTATTAGAGTTGATTCATAATCGAAACGTCCAGGTATGACTCCCTAAGGACAAACCAAGGGCCCTTGAGGAGGACCCTTGCAATTTGGGGTCAAAGGCTGCCCAAAGTAGCGTCCACCAACGGATGCAACGAACGATCCGTTGTCCAATCGATGAGGCGTGGAATTCTTCCGTCGGTGGACACTTAGACAAATACCTGGAAGCCTGTTTTGAAAATTCTCAGACCAAAATGACGGTTGATCCCTTGGACGTCATTTGACAAACGGATAGTTTGTCGTGGTCTTGTCTGTGAGGGTTTGTGTTGGCTACTCGATTTCAAGTGACTTGAGTTAATTAATTTAGGGGTTAGTTTGTTAGTTAGGGGTTAATGGAGGTCTAACTAAGTTAATTAACAACCTATATAAAGACCCTAACCTAATCAGACTAGCCTAACTCTCATAATTCCCAAAACCAAATTTTCCTCCTTCTCTCTTGTTTCTCTCTACCTAGTTGAAGAACATCATAGAATACAAGGTCAAGGGGGGGTTCTAGGGCTGAAATCACCAAAATTTCTACATTAATCTTCACAAAACATTAAGGTATGGGATTCCTTTCACCTTTGAAACTACTTTCCCTAAAGGGTTCCTTCAAATTGATTTCAAAAGATGAGTTTTCATGTGGGTCTTTTCTAATCTCAAAATTGATCTTCTAAATTGATTTTTATGGTTTATTTTGAGTTTATTGGTTAGATTATGATGAATTATGACTATATTACACTACTTATTGATGGATTGGTCTAGCTTGTAAAAGATGACATTTTTTCCTTAACCCTAGGTTGTGATCTTGAATTGAATTGTACATTATTGTTGCAATTGGTTTGGTTAGTGTATGAGTTACTATCCTATATTGTTATTATGCTAATTATGGGTAGATTGTTATACATTGTAGTCCAATTATGCTAGTTCTTGAGTAATTGACCTAAGTTGTGAAGTAGATTATGAACTTGATCTAACTCTCTAATTGTAGGCTATGAACTAGTGGTGAGTTGTATAGTGATTCAATTGGCCTTGTTATTATGTTGATTACTGTGGTATGATTATATTACACCCATTGTTTTGTTGAGTTTGAGGGTTGATGGTAATACCTTGATGTTGCCTTACGAAGGAAACTTTGTAAGTCTTGTGATCCCTATTCTTTACTTCAATTATGGTTACTTTTGAATAACTGATGATGTTGTATTGAAGTATACATTATATTGAGATTTATAGGGTTGGTATGATGTTGAATTGAAATGTCTTGACTATAGTTCGTTGTTGGCTAAGATGTAATATTATAAGGATGGTGGTAACCTACCAATGTGTCTTATCATGAATGATTATGTAAATGTGCTAACCTCACTTATATGAATTGTAATGAAAGTACAATAATCATGCAATTCTTATTGAAATATGATGATTATGATGATTATACAAGGTATAGAACCTATGACCTACATTAAGCTATGATGATTGATAAAGACATTAAAGACATTTCAAAAGGGACTCTAGCTTAGCACCGAGTGAACTAGTGTGAGGAGTGTCTCTTACCACATAGGGAAGGTAGGATCACAAATATACTCATGATCTTGGAGACTATAATTCATGTAGCATAAAGAGGATCAAAACTATATCTCCTAGTTTTGAACTATGTTGCCTTCATACTAGCTAGTGGATCCGCGTAGTTGCTATATTTATGTCTTAGTACTACCTTGGAAAGTAGTCCTCCTTCCTTCAGTGTGGGGTTTCTGACACCGGATTCAACATTAGCTCATGTGGTCTACGTCGGTTAAGGAAAGATTTTCCTAAAAGGTAAAATGAACTAAAGGAATGAACTCTACCTAGGATAACATAAGGGGTTTAGATTAGTCTAGGTAGGGGTATGGGAATCTACCTAAACATTGCGCTGTTTAGCCTTAAGAGAAGTCTTAAGAGGATGTTTATATATATATATATACATATATATATATATATATGCTTATAAATGTAAATACGATGTATATAATGATCTTACATGTTGATTATATCTTATGATGTTAAATTCACTTATGAATACATGTTTGGTCTATATTGCTAAAGTATGATGACATGTACTTTTAATGATATGATATGAGAAGTTGGACATTTCTTATGCGCCTTGTTGAGTTTACATGATTGAGTTATGGGTCTTTGCTTAGTTATTGCACTTGTTAACTTAATGCGGATTCAGAGGTAATTGTCTTGCTTTGTTTATGTTTTAATGGACTCTTATCCATGCTTGTTGCTATTATAACTTGATGATAGAGTCATCTTTGTTAGGTGCTCAATTATGTGACAGGCATGTTGTCTTGACTAGACTTAGTATTATTGGTCTTGTGAGGTACATGATCTTTACTTAATGAATATGTTTTACTAATTGGTATGGTCGTCTTGAATGTGCATAAGACTTTTCAAAGTAAATTGCATGCTTTAATGCAATTTCCCTTTGTTTGGCACCATTTTACGATATGTGTTCATATGGTCTCATACTTAGTCAAGTGGTGTACTAACCCCATTTTTTCCCTTTTCCCCATCATTTTAGGTTCCGGTCGTTGAAGGGCTTTTGAGACGACTTTGAAGGAAGACTTGAAATTCTTACTCATCCAAGTTGGGTAGGTCCTCAATTTTCGAGGGCAATGCTAATATAAAGCTTATGAAGTTGTTCTAGTTTTAACACTTTTATGATTTTTTCTTTTCACTTGATTACTAAAGATTGTATAGCCTATATGTAACTTTATTACATTGATGTATGGGATATGACTAATTCATATACTCTTGTTTTTGATGTTCATGAGATGTGACACTCTTTTAAGACTATGTTACGTATCTCATATATATATGTGCAATAAAAGTAGATGAGTATGTAATCTTCCTATACAAAGGGTCTATGTATACTCGATATAACTATATTATGTGTATGCGAGAGGACTATGTAAACCTCAAGATAGATATAGAAAAGTTTTAAATTTTTCTGCGTTTTAACCTATTAATGTAATGATGTAAGCTAAGAGGCTGGTCTCAGTCCTCAAAGAGGACAACGACGCCGATTACGTTTAGGGGGTGCTCCCTGGATGTAACAAGGACGCTATCTATCCATTGCACTAAGTAGACTTTCCAAAAGGGGAGTCTTGGTGTGTTTTATATGAAGTGTATGAATGAGTTATCATGTGTTTTAAATGAGGTTAGATGAATTAACGTCTAATGTGAGGTATCATGTTTTTTAAATGAAGTTAGATGACTTAACGTCTAATGTTAAGGAAGCAAGTCAAAGTTAAGTTTTATGTAATGAAGTTATGAATGACTAATGTAGTGTGCTTGCTTAATCCAAGGGAATCCTCAAGGAGCACTAAGTGGTTGTATTATGGGATGCTACTCTCACATTTACTTAGTGTAACTTACAAATACCTTTGGAGAAGGGTACTTACATAAAGTCCTTAATGTATGATGTCTTTCAAATGTCTAGCCAAGAGTGTGGACTTTTTTCTAGTGCGAGGTAAGCCTATGGTTGGTAGTTTGAAGGATCACTTTGGTGTGTATTTAAGGGGGTGTATGGGTGGTTCCTTCATGTCTTACCTTAGTCAGTCTTATGATAACTTGGTTAGGCAAACCTCAAAGGAAATGAGTTCACTATGCCTGGGATGAATTGCTCACTGTGATGTTTCACTGTGTTCACTGTAATGCACTTGAGGTTACTGTAAAGTATGCCTTGGTTTTAAAGTTATGAGAGTTCTATTTTATGCGATAATTGATGATTCCTATACTGTTTTTAACTTTAAAATCATGAAGGTTTTACTTATTTGGCATGAAAGCTTATTTTAGCAACATATACCTTTTTGCATGTTTTTGCATATGCCATACTTAGTACATTGTTTTATAATAACCCCATACTTTTCAATACTCAATAAGTATAGGTTTGAGGCAAGAAGAAGTTTAGAAGGAAAATCTTGAGAATCTACTCTCTCAAGACTAAGTATGTCCTCATATATCCGAGGGCATAGTTCTATTGCTCAGATTCTAGTATTACGACTTATTATTTATTTTTATTTAATGTAAAGGGTTGTGTCCCTAAGATATTTATGTCATGTGTTTAGTATGCTTTTGAAGATGAGATCGTTCCTTAGCTTTTATGAAAAATGTTTTCTTTATTATTTATTCGTGAAAAGTTTTAATTCCGCACTACTTTTAATGTCTTATGTGATGAACGATAGTTAAGGCTTGTTCAAGACCTCCGAAATGTCAAGTACGCGATTGTTCCGACCTAAGGGTGCTCCCTTCTTCAAGGGGGTACTTTCGGGTTGTGACACACATACTACTTATGGAGTTTACTTTGACTCCTCGGATATGAAGCATACATAGGCTTCTCGTTTAGACAATATAAATAACATATAAGGATTTAGTTTAATATATTGTCTCACATTAAACTGTCAAAAATGAAGTAGAACATTCGGGCATAGCCCTCATACAAATCTATAATTTCCACATAGGGTTGACAACTATATCTTCATTAATAGGAAAGAAAAGAATGTCTTTAGACTATAGCAAATCCGACTAGGCTAGATAGTAAGAACCATCCTCGAACATTGAGGACTCACCAATCAACTTGGGGAAGATGTCCAAGTCTTCTTGCAATTGGCCTCTTAGCTTCAACGGTCCAAACCTACATAATTGTAGAATCATAAAGAGTATGAGTCAGTACAACTACTTGTACTAATTATGGATATGTGCACATAAACCATTCGAAACCATGCTTAAAGGGACATTTAGTTCAAAACTATGCTAAATCTCTTTTAAAAGCTTTCATGCACAATTAGGAACACATATAAGTCATTAGACAGAACATCACTCAATACAAGTCCATATGCAACACAAGATCAATATCATAATAAAGTCAACGCAACATGGATACTATCAATATAAGGTCATATCAACATGAATAGTAGTCTATCAAGATCATATAACCAAAGTAACTTCAACATAATGTCATAATAAGAAAACATGTACAAGAGTTCGTATCATCACATCACACAAGACCCTTACTCACAAACCCTTTCCAAGCCTACAAGTGCAATGCCTATAACTTCACATAGTAAAGAAAACAAAGAAAGAGATCATAAGTAATGCCTAACTCGATATAACATAGCATCATGACTATTCATCATCATATATAGCAATATAGACCAACATCATGTTTATAACTGAAAAGAACATCATATAGGATCATCAACATGTAAAGTGAACATATGCATATCATTTACTTTATAAGAGCATATAAACAACCTCCTAGGACCTCCCTCAAGGCCAACTAGAGCAATGTATATGTAGAGTCCCATACCACTACAGATACTAAGAAGAACCCCTTAAGTCATCATAGTTAGAGTTCACTTTATTACATTCATTTTACTGTCGGGGACAATTGCCTTAATCGACAATACAACTTGTGAGCTAAACATGGAATCTGGTGTTATGAAACCCTACACCAAAAGAAGGTGGCCTACTTGCCAAGGTAGGACCAAAATATGAACATATCATTCTAGGTGCATCCACTAGCTAGTATTCCTATGGGGACAACATAGTTCAAGAACTAGGAGACATACTAGAGACCATTTTTATGCACAATGACATTGTAATCTCCATCTCATGAGAACCAATGTGAACCTTCCTGCATTAGGAAGGGATTCTAAGCTAAAGTCCCTTTTTCGAATTTATTTAAGTCATTCTTAATCATCATAGCTTGATATAGGCCATAGGATACTACCCCTTGTATATCATATCATTAGCTCATTAGGCATATGATGAGAACTTCCTTTCATCACACAACCATCAATAGTGAGATCAACATATCATGGTTTTATCATTTAAGGCACACAAGAGAAATCATCTTCAAACTTTCATTATGCCTCACCAAGATCTCACATTCAACATAATCATATCATGCCATCATATTCATCATATCATATCTTCTTAATTTAATCGCATACAGTACTTCAATTTCACCACACCATCACCAAATACAATCCATCATTATTGAAGTAAAGAGTTCACGATCACAAAGACTTACCAAATAGCCTCCATAGCCTTCATAAAGAACCTTACCCTAGATTAATCACAATTATCCAATAACCCACTCAGCATCATCATCATAATATAGTGAATTAAGCAATAACATAGCCAATTCTAACAACCCTAATCATATTCAAGTCCAATTCATGACTAGGGTTAAGGAAAAGGATTCATCCATGAATTCTTCAATAAATAGATCAAATCTCAAAAATACATGACGTTAGGCAGTCCATAAATGAAATAGGATAGTTAAAACAAGTCTAACAATCAGTATATTCATCAATTCCCATCAATCTATAAGCAAGATCCAAGATTTGGGGAAATTGGGGAAAGGACATGATCCACACGAAAATACGATTAATCAATATCAATTACTCAACAATATACACTTAATTAGCCATAGGTAATCTCAATTCGTCATAATTAATCATCAGTTTCAAGTTTAGAAGAAAACTTATTTATAGAGGAAAACCCTTGGAATTGGGTGATTTAGAAATCAACTTTGAATTCAACTTTTAGGGAAAGGTATCCCAAGAGTGAAAAAATTCATACCTTATAGAGACTTAATCCACGAAATTTAGTAGAAACTTAGGGAATTTGCCCTTCTTTTTCAAGCTTCTTAGTTCCTTCAATGGAGGTTGAAGAGAGAGAAAGTAGCGAGATGTGAGAGCTTTTGGGTTTCGATTTAGGGATTTGATTTGAGTGAGTGAATGTGAGGTAAAAATGATTTAAAATAAATATATAACCCTCCCCTAAAAATACCCAAAAGACCCCTCACTTAAGTTGACCTTTTAATGAAATCAAACTTGATTTCTAAATTTCAGATTTTCTTCGGGAAACAAGTCCGTGTTGCAGAGCTGTTATGGGAATGATTTCCTAAATTAATTTAGGAAACATAAGATTCCTCTATGTGTCCGCAACGCAGACCAATAATTTTTTTCCTTGGGGTACCATGTTCGCACGCGAACTCACTTCTGCTAAGTGCAAATTGCTATTGCGTTTGGCAACTTTCTTGGCCAAGGGTGGGGTTCCTTCAAGGACCCGTAGGTCGTTCCTTGGGGGTCGGACCTGGACATTTTCACCCTATATACATGTTTTTACCTAATTAAAGTATTTCGAAAAGTTTGAGATTCTATACAACACTTCCAAACCTTCACAAAACCTAACGATGTTTACTAGTTCAATTGCACTAGTTTACGGACGTCTTGGTCATCCCTTAATGTTTAGGCTCTAATACCTCCTAATTGGTTTCAATACATTATTTTAAGCTTAGAAATAGTGCTTAGAATTTAGTTCATCATGTAAGGTTTTAGATTAGGTCTTGGACTTTCGGAGTGTTACACCGTTTCCCATCGACTTTATATCTTTTCATTGGTCAGAACCATTTCTCATCAACTTTATGTCATTTCACTAGCCGAAGCCATTTACCATCGGCTTTATGTCATTTCACTAGCCCGACCAATTTCCTATTGACTTTATATCATCTATCTAGCCAAAACCTTTTTCAATCGTCCTTATATCACAAGTCTTATCACGATGTACAATAATAAATGCTCATAAGTAAGTTTACACCATAAGGAAGAGACAAGAAATCAAGCTATTCAAATCCACATTCATACTGTCAAACATTTCATTAATAAATCAAATAAGGGTCATCACAAGGCAAATTACAAGCATTATGATCAATACATATTCTTTTCATTTCAACACATTTTTATTCATTAAGATTTATCAAGTGGATAATTAATCATCACCTCATTCTCATTACTCCCAACACACAATGAAGGAAATATACAAATTTTACTAAACAACGTTAATGAGATCACTTGCATTAAGTCAACCAACTAATCACTCCAAGACTTGAGTCTTTTCCTTCTGACCGATGTCCAAAATCACACAATCTATATCAATCAAGTTCACAAAAAAATTCCTGAAATAACAATACCCAATTAAAAACTTTGAAAGATGGGTCAATCAACAAAACCAAATTTTGAAAATGAAGTTTAAATTCAAAGTTATTTACTTTAAATCATTACTCAAGGCGTTTGGAACTTATTGGTGATAATCATTTTGAAGAAAAACACATAAAATGAGTTCAAAATCTTCCATTTTAGTTTAGGACTTGAGTTTTTACAAACTTTGTTATTTGCCAATTAAAGTTTCAAGTATTAGTATTCCATAAATAATTAAAGAGAAATGAAATTTTAGGGTCACAAAAGTTTACCCTTCTTATCATTATGCTCTCTGCTCTAGGGGTGTGCAAGAGGAATTCCTCGATGTGATCACCAGTATGTTACAAGTTCTCTATTGATATTTATGCCTTACTTGACCCTGGTGCTACTTTATCATTTGTTACTTCTCTAGTAGCTAAAAATGTTGATTTTCTACATGATGTTTTGATTGAACCAATTTCGGTAACAATCCCGGTGGGTGACTCCCTTGTAGCTAGAAGAGTCTTTAGGATTTGTCCTATATCTTTGCCCAGTAGAGTTTCATGGGTGGATTTGGTAGAACTTAATATGGTTGATTTTGATGTTATTTTGGGAATGGATTATTTGCATGCTTGTTTTGTTTCCATAGATTGTCGAACAAGAGTGGTTAAGTTCAATTTTCCTAATGAAATCATCTTAGAGTGGAAAGGGGGTAACTCAATTCCTAGAGGTTCTATCATTTCTTGTTTAAAATCTTGTAAAATGATCTCTAAGGGGTGTCTTTACCATATTGTAAGAGTAAAATATCTTGAGACCGAAATTCCTCCTATAGAGTCGGTCCCGTGGTGAAGGACTTCCCAAGAAGTCTTTCCCGATGACTAGCCTGGAATTTTTCCCAAGAGGGAAATAGATTTTGATATTGAAATTTTACCCAATAAAAATCCCATTTCAATCCCTCCTTACCGGATGGCTTCGGCGGAGTTGACAGAGCTAAAGCTTCAACTCAAGGATTTATTAGATAAGGATTTCATTCAACCTAGTATTTAACCATGGGGAGATCCGGTGTTGCTTGTTTAGAAGAAGGATGTATCCCTTAGGATGTATATTGACTATCGTCAACACAATAAGGTCACTGTTAAGAATAAGTATCCTCTTGCTCAGATTGATGACTTGTTTGATTAACTCCAATGGACAAGCTACTTCTCTAAGGTTGTTGAGTTTGGAGTATCACCAACTTAGGGTGAGAGGTGAGGATGTACCTAAAACAACATTTCGAACTAAGTATGGTCACTATGAGTTCCTAGTAATGTCTTTTGGTGTCACTAATGCCCCAACGACTTCTAAGGACCTCATGAATAGGGTTTTCCAGAATTACCTAGATTCCTTTGTGATTGTCTTCATTGACGATATCTTGGTATATTTGAAGAATGAGGGTGATCATATGGACCATTTGAGGGTGGTATTGCAAGTCCTTCAGGAACACCAATGATTTGCCAAGTATAGTAAATGTGAGTTGTGGTTAAGGTAGATGGCGTTTATTGGTCATATTATCTCAAGTGAGGGTATAGAGGTGGATCCAATGAAAACGGAGGCGGTTAAGAAATGGCCTAGACCATTGAACCCAACCGATATTAGAAGTTTCTTGGGTTTAGCCAGGTTCTATAGGAGGTTTGTGGATGGATTTGCGTCCATTGATTCTCCTTTGACTACATTGACCCAAAAGAGTGTTAAATTTGAGTGGTCGGAGGCATATGAAAGAAGGGTCTCTTTATATAATTCCTAAAAGTCGGACAAATAAGGAAAGGAATTAAATGGGATTCATTAAATATTATTTTTCTTTAAATGAAAATTAGCAAAATCAATTTTATTTTTTTTACCAAATATGGACAGGTAAGCAATTAATCCTATTTTTAATTAAGGTAAATAAAATCATTTCCATCATACACCATGTAAAACAAGTAAGGAAATAATAATTTCAGATGGTAAATTGATCTAGTCAAACAAATAGACGTAAATATTTAAGTAAGGGGGGAATTACATTCAAATTTTCCCATATATTAAAATAATTTAACATAACCAAGAAAATATATATGTATGTATATATATATATA
>NC_028640.1:29154028-29166976 GCF_001406875.1 Solanum pennellii
TATATATAAATATAAATGGTAAGACTTATAAGCAAAGAGGAATCATCGCAATAAATTTAGCAAAATTTAATAATTAAAATCAATTACCATGACAAAATTCCCATAGGAAGAAATCCAGCTAATTCTAAATTGAGAGAGCATTGAAGATTTAAGGGCAAGACTGGATTACAACATGATCAGTACACAAAAAACACTAAATTTCTAAGGAAAATAAGCAATTAAGGGAAAATTACAAACCAGTAGATACATCGATATTGTAAATCAAATTAAATGGTATTTGCCGTTGTTAGAATGCCTACTTCATAGAATCGGAACATTACAAAGAGATCATGCTTAACATCAAAAGATAATAAATTGTGATTTCCCTTTGAGATGAGATGAGATTCACAGTAACCTTCACATAGACCAAATACAAATAACAGATTCCACAAGCAAACTTAAAAATTATATTAAAGAATAAATTAGAAGAAAGACTTATGCGGACGGATCTATCAAGATTTGTCTAACGACCCAAAGTTTGGACATCATTGGAGCGCTTATTTGGTTGTCCTCGCCGGAGCCAAGGATAGAGGAGGTGAAGGAGAACGCGGTGTTGCCTTGTCGCTCGCCGGAGCTGTTGTTCTCTCATCGAGCTGCTGCTTCTTTGGGTATGCACCGGTGGTTGCTTATCATAGCAGCTGGCTTCATCTGGGAGAAGAGAGGATGACAGAGAGGGGAGGGTGGCGTTGCTGCTTTTGGCGGCTGCTACAGATTGCGCTACGTCTAGATTGTATTTTGCCGCGTTGGCGTTCGCTTGTCGCAACTGGCTTCGTCTTTCTTGCTGCTGACTGGAGAGGGGGAGATAGAAAGAGGCGAGAAGAGAAAAAGGAGAAGCAGTTGCGGCCAGCGACTATTGGCCACGCCGGATCTATCATCGCTCGCCGAAGCGAGGAGAGGGGAAGGGACACAGCGACTGGAGAGGGAGAAAGAAGAAGAGTTAAAAATCTTTTAGGTGTTTGGTCTTTTAGCTATAAAATTGGAAGGCTTTCGGAGATCCAATCTTGGCCACTGATTTTAGAAGAGATGAGGGGCTAAAATTAATTCCTCATGTCATGAAAATATTGTCTGTGGGCTATGAAAAATGATGCCCTTACATATGACACATTCGGATCATGATAAGCAAAAACTATATCCTTAGGCCATGATATGATGTTTGTAGACCATGAGGATGATGCCTTTAGACCATGACGCCTTAGGAACATGATAAGCATAAAGTAAGTCCTTAGGCCATAACATGATATCCTCAGGCCATAAAAGATGTGCCTTTGGAGGATGACGCCTTCGGAATGTGAGTAACGAGTAGAGAAAGTGTATCCGTTTTGATATAATTCTAGCATCTTTCTACTTGAATCTATAGTGACTTTGTACAGATGTATTCGGACACATGTGATTCTCGAGAACAATGCAATCTCGAGCACATGCAATCTTTGGCATAATGCAATTTGGGCACATGCGAACTTCGAGCACAATGCAATCTTAGGCGCATGCAATAATTCAATCTTCGGGCATAATCAAATCTAAAGCACATGCAATAATGCAATTCTCAGGCACAATGCAGTCTCGACTACATGCAATCTAGGGGCATGATGCAATCTCAGGTACATGCAATATCAGGCGATTCAATCTCAGAGACATAAAATCTCGGGCGCATGCAATTCGGGTACAATGCAATCTCAAGCACATGCAATATCGAGCACAATGCAGTCTTCGGGCACAATGCAATATTCGGGAAAAAAATGCATTTCGGGCACAATGTAATATCAGGCCCATGCAATATTCTGGTAGAAATGCAATTCGGGCACGAT
Source organism: Solanum pennellii (assembly GCF_001406875.1). Classification (NCBI taxonomy): domain Eukaryota; kingdom Viridiplantae; phylum Streptophyta; class Magnoliopsida; order Solanales; family Solanaceae; genus Solanum; species Solanum pennellii. The sequence continues at coordinate 29,155,873 of NC_028640.1, forward strand.
GTAATATCGGGCATATGAAATATTTGGTCACATGCAACCTTCGGGCACATCGCAATCTCGAGCACATGATATCATCACGGGCATGATGCAATCTCGGGCATATGCAATATAATTGATAAAGTATCCTGGAAGGGTCGAGTGCTATTTGAGGTTGATCCTTCAAGCAATGATGAAGCTGCTTCTTGTATATGTATGCGTATTTTCTGCATTCAAAGAAGAATAGTTAAAGAGGGAGGTTGACCTATATTCTTGATTTGGCACAGTATACTCCATTGACATTAATAGAATATCCTTGGAAGTATTGTCGAATTTTCTTCCCCGGGGTAGAACTTCTATTATTTTGATTTGTTGCAGATTGTAGCTTGACTGTTGTGAATGATTTACGAGAAAATACGCTTTTGAAAGAATTTTTGAGACCCTCTGAGAAATTCTACCCAGTCTTGATTTATGCAAAAAATACTTGTTGAGAGATGTCCCTTGAAGTGTTGAAAAAAATACTGAGGTCCCCACACAATTTTCTCCCATTGTAGAACTTCTCCCACCCTTATTTTGTAGATTGTATTTTGACTGCTGTAAATTTTTAAGATCCTCCCAAAATTCTGCCCTAGTCGTGATTTGTGAGAAAATATGCTTTTAAAAGAATTTTTGAGCCCCTCTCAAATTCTGTTTAGTCTTGATTTTTGCAAATGAACGCTGTTGAGAGAATTTTTTAGGCCCTCTTCAAAATATTTCCTAGTTATTGATCTGTCAAAAAAAATGCGTCTGATGGAACTTTTGAGTTCCTCTAAAAAAATTGTCGTAGTACCGATATTTGCAAGGAGAAAGCTCTTTGATGGAATTTTTGAGACTTCTGCCCCAGTTACACAATAGAGGAGAAAATGAAAATTTATTATAATAAGACTGAACTCTATATGAGAGCCTATGTACCCCCTCTTGAACGGGAATCATGTCTGACATAGGTCAAAATTATAAAGAGCATAAGCAACACATTTAAAAAACCATCTTGAACAACAACTAAATAATAGATTTTGTCAAACTTTACTGCCCATATGCTATCATGGGTGTTTTGAATGTAGAGAACTTGAAATTAAGATGCACCATTCTTTATTGAAAATTTCTTCAACTTGTTCACTATTGGGGACCGGTTGGCACGAGGTTTGTCCAGTATATAATTTTATCTTCCATCAATTGATGAATCTTGCCTATTAGAGCAGGACAAGTTACAATAGTGTGCCCCTTCATCCCTTAATGATAGTTACAAATCTCGTATGGGTCAGACCCCTTGGATCGAGTATCTGGATTCTTGGCAAGGGTAAATGTCATACAACCAACCATCTTAAGCCTTTTGTTGATTTGGTCAAAGGATTTTGCTAAGGAAGCATTAATGTTGATAGGCTTCTTTTCAGCATTGAATAGGTTTTTTTGTGAATATGCGTTTGAGTGAGTGTTTTGACATTATGGACAGGATAGGTGGGTTGTTGATATGGTAGAGGAGGTTTTTGGGATAGAGGCATTTGATATAAAGGAACTTCGAATGGTATGAGAAGCGTGCGATTCCCAGAGATTTGGTGCAGAGGCGTTTCATATCAAGGAGCTTGCGTGTTAGGATTCTGGGGGCGTGGAGTGAGATGTGGAGGTCTAGAAACATAAGCATGATGACTGTGAAGATATTGATAATTAGGAAAGTGGATGTTCTGCGAAGGCATTTGAATGGAATTTGGATGATTTTGAGAAGTTGGGTAACTTGGAGGAGGATTATTTTAAAGAGTGGCTTGACTTGCGAAACAAGACATATCCAAATTTGTCTTCAAAGCGGGATTGACAGAGTGTAATAACTTAGCCCACTCACGCATGTCAGACACCTCTTCTTAAAACTTATTTATTTTCAGTTCCAAACTTGGGACCAACTTGTTCGAAAGATTCTCCTTTTCGATTACTCTACCCAAAACATTATTATTAATCACTTTCTTATTTTCTTTGCGATTTGTACTTGGGAGAGAAGGAGGAGCGCCATTTGATCGTGTGTTGTAAACCATGGTCTACAGATTAACCATGAGGGAGGGCTAAAACAAAATAAAAGCAAAAGAAATCCCATGTTAGAACATCACATAAATTAGGATAGCAGACACATCGGTGTGTGATAAATGCAAGGAGACTCATTGAGCCAGAGGGTACTCCTAAACGACACATAAGTGATGCGTAATTATTATTTAAAGCGTATTTTTCAAATTTGGAGTTAAGTTAGAGTGAAATTCTAAAGTCCATTTTTGCATAACTTTGCTTGATTTCACTATCATGATCACATTGTCACATAATTATGCAATTCATTTAAAGGGTGTTGGAGACCTTTTTAGACGATAGGGTGACTACTAATTGTGTGAATTGATACCAAGGGTCAAAACCACCTAAGGCGTATGTAGCATGTATGACCTAACTAGGACTTCTAAGAGTTGACTTGACACGGACTTGAAAGGGATTCTATGCGAAAAGGCTCGTGGCTTCGCTCGAGTAAAATTATTTATCCCGTCCACGCATATGCGGACTCTCTATAATTGGTATATGAAGAGAATTGGAGTAGTTGTGAGAGGTGCAAAGGCACAACATCACATTAAAAAAAGAAGCGGACCCAATTGGGGAAGTATGAGCATGTAAGTTTATCAAAGCAGTAACATTTAACATTTAGGTGAAAAGCGGTAACATATAGGCAGTTTATAAAAATGATAAATAAATAAATAAATAAATAAGCATAAGTAAAGGAAAGTAAATTTAAACATATTTAAAATCATGCAAATAAGGAAAGCGCATGAGATTAAACATGCAAGTAAACATATAAGGGGAAAAGGGAAAGGATGAAACATGACAATAAACAAATAAGGAAGAGGTAAAGGGGTGAAACATGGAGAGAACACTAGCAAATTAAGATCACTTCATTATTTAGTTAGTTAATTAATCCTGCTTACTAAGTGATAACATTAAGAAATTAAGATTATTTTATTTAATCCAACATGCAAGACAAGGTGATAATAACAACAAAGATTAAGCAATTAGCTCACATTATTATTTTAATTAATTATAAGCATGCGAGACTAGTCGATTTTGAACAATTAAGGGTATTTTCTTATTTTAAATAATTAAGCATGCAAGACTAAGTGATAACAATAAATAACTAAATATACATTTATATAAGCGAGAGGATAGAAAATACAGAAATAAATATGCAAACAATTTTAGTATTTTACTTAAACTACCCCAAATAAATATAATTAAATTGAATAAAGGTACAAAAGGAAAGGGAGACTCTGAGATACTTTTTGGATCAGCAATTGACTTTTAACTTTATTTCGGTCATCTTCTATATTGATATAGACAAAATCAATGTTTGTCATTTAGACCGAGTCGATGTCATAATATCCATGGGCGTCATCTAACCCTACCCCACCACCACATGCATTTGTCCTAAAAAGGTGTCTAACGTTCCTACTTAAGGTCCAAGAGGCATTGGACTACTAGTAGGATGGTTTAAAAAAAGTAAAATAGAAGGCCCTCCTGGACATTAAGTAAAAAAAAAAAGATTGGACAACAATTTGTACGTAAAGTCTCAAGTTTGACTCTACATTCGGGTATTAACATGCTAGCAAACACATATAATTAGTGAAAAGAATTTCATGCTTAAGTGTGTGACATATGAACATTTAAGAATGACAAAAATATATTTTATTTATTAATTGATTTTAGGTTACCAAACACTTGTTCAATAAAAACACTAAAATATTTTAGACAAGATTTAATTAGGACCGCGAATTTAAAGTTGCAGGTTTTATTTAAAATAGATATGAAGAAGTAATTATTAATTGATTTTAGGTGATTAGAAAATAGATCACAAAATACAAGAAATATTTAATTTTATTTTTTAAAAGCATGTGACAGATCAGAAAGTTTTATAAGCATATTTTCAGTAGCAAAACAGAGTAGAAATGAATGAATTTGAGCCAGATTCAAATCATGGAGCATATTTTAATTTTAAGGCATTTTTTTTACTTATTCACACGTTGATTGACATCTCAAATTATTAATTATCCTGTCACATCCGTGATACCCCCCAGACGTAACCAAGGTCGTCGTCCTCTTTGAGGACTAAGACTAGCTTCTTAGCTTACATAATTACATTCATAGGTCAAATTTAGCTGAAATTTAAAACATTTTACTACTTCTACATTGAGGTTTACATAAACATCTGCATACACATAACAGATATATCAAGTATACATAGAACCTTCGTATAGGAAGATTACTTAGTCTGCTACTTTTATTGCATATAGATATATAAAATATAACATAGTCTCAAAATAGTCGTCTCATCTCATAACCATCTAATAAGACTATATCAAATTGGGACTAGCCAATACATCAATACAATAAGACCACATATAGGTCATACAACGTTTAGTATCCAAATGAAAAGGAAAGAAACCTAAGAGTCATAATACTAAAAACAACTTCATAGCTTGATAGTGGCATTGCCCTTGGACAGTGAGGACCTACCCGATTTGGATGATTAAGAATTCCAAGTCTTCAAAATCGACTCAGAAATCCCTTCACCGACTGAAACCTAAAATGTTGGAGAAAAGGAGGAAATGAGGTTAGTACATCACTTGTACTAAGTATGAGACCATATGAACACATATCATGAAAACAGGCTAAAAAGGAACCTTTCTTGAAAACATGTTATTTTACCTTTTGAAAACTTTATGTACATTTGAGAAGACCATACCAATCAAAAGTACATATTCCTTAAGTCATAGACATGTACATCACAAGACCAATAATACAAAGCATAATCAGGTTAATGAACATATCAACATACTTGAATATATAATTAAGACCACTTTAGTTATCAAGTTATAACTTCCACAAGAATGAATAAGAGTACATTTTAACATACACAAAGCAAGACAATTACCCATGAACCCCTATCAAGTCAACAAGTGCAATGACCAAGCAAAACTCCATAACCTTATTCAATCAAGTAACCCGACAAGAATCATGACCAACATCCCACATCACATACATGGCATTTAAGAGTACATGTCATCATACCTTAAGAATATAGACCAACACATATTCATAAGTAAAACTATTTAACATATAGTGTCAATAATGTGCAAGTTTATCATATACATATCCTGTACCATTATAATCGTATACATACATAGAACATCCTCCTAAGACTTCCCTCAAGGTTAACTAGTGCAATGTTTAGGTTGAGTTCCATACCCCTACATAGACTAAGCTAAATCCCTTAGGTTATCCTAGTTAGAGTTCATTCCTTTAGTTCATTTTACATTTTGGGAAAATCTTGCTTAAACGACATAAGCCACATGAGCTAATGTGGAATCCCGTATCATGGAACCTACACTGAAAGAAGGCAGACTACTTGCCAAGGTAGTACCAAAACATGAAGATAGAAACTACTTGGATCCACTAGCTAGTATTCCTACTGGGGCAACATAGTTCAAGAACTAGGAGATATAGTTGGGACCATCTTTATGCTACATGCACTATAGTCTCCAATATCAAGAGTACAATAGTGATTTACCTTCCCTATGTGAGAAGGGACACTCCTCACTCTAGTTCACTCGTACTAAGCTAAAGTCCCTTTTGAAATATCTTTATTAATCCTCATAACTTAATGTAGGTCATAGGGTCTAACCCTTGTATAATCATCATCATAGCTCAATAAGAATTGCATGAGTATAATCATTTCATTACAATTCATACAAGTGAGGTTAGCATATTTACACGGCGCTTCCACATTGGTAAATCATTCACCATCCTTATAACATTTACGTCTTAACCAACACTTCACAAACCATAGTCAAGACATTCCAATTCAACGTCATACTACCCTATCAATCCTAATACAAGGCATACTCCAATACAACATCATGACTTAATCACAATTAACCATAATTTGAAGTAAAGAATAGGGATCACAACACTTAGAAAGTCTCCTTCATAATTCATCATCAAGGTCTTACCATCAACCCTTAATTCATCCCAATTAGGATATAACATCATCATTATATAATGACCAACATGATGACAAGGCTAAAAGGATCACAACATCACAATTCAATACTAGTTCATAGCTTAAGACAAGAGACATAGATCAAAGTCATAATCTAATTCAATTACTCAAAAACTAGAATAATAGGACTATAATTCACACTAATTCATTAATGATTGATGCAATAACATCATCTAGTACTAATTTAACCAATAACCAAGTCAATTGAACCAACATTATACAATTCATATCAAGATCATAACCTAGGGTTAAGGGATAAAGATCATCTCCTACAAGCTAGACCAATTCATCAAGATATAACATAATTGAGTTAAATTACATGTTAATCTATTCATAATATCAAAAAGGGATTATAAAAAAGTCTATTCACAACAGCAATTTCGTATTGGATGAAAACCCACTGGCAAACCAAACTTTTGAAATCAATTTGATGGAACCCTTTGAGGAAAGAGGTATCAAAGGTGAAAGAGATCCCATATCTTACTAATTGATGAAGATTGATGGAGAAACTTGACTCTTTACAGCCCTTAAACCCTCCCCTAGATTGGTCTTCAATGGAGTTACTCACTAGAGAGAGAAAGTAGAGAGAAGGAAGAGAGTTTTGGGTTTGGGAATTATGATAGTTTAGGTTCGGCTAATTAGGTTAGGGATTTATATAGGGGGTTAAATAACTTACTTAGACCTCCTCTAACCCCTAAGTAACTTCCTAACTAAGCCAGTCAATTAATTAAGTTAAGTGAAAACGTGCAGTAAAATAGACCCCTCACAAACGAGACCCTGATCGACGGACCGTCTCTGAGACGACGGCTACAGGACCCTTCGTCATTTTGGTCAGAAACTGTGCAAAATGAACACTCCAACATTTTAGCTAAGTGACCATCCACGGTGGCCATCGACACCCCGTCGATGGCACTCGTCTGTGCACACTGCCTTGGGCAGTCCTTTGATCTCTAAATGCAAGGGTCCTCCTCAAGGGACCTTGGTTGGTCCTTGGGGAGTCGTGCCCAAACGTTTGGACTATGAATAAAGTCTAATAATTGTTAGACACCCTTCCACCAATTTTCATCATTTTCCGACTCCTAAAAGCTAGTCAAATAGGCTAAGGCACGGGAGTACCTCATTGAACTAATTTCCGGACGTTCTTGGATGTTTTGGTTTCTGGACTTTCTAAGTGACATTATTCATTAAAATAGACCTTAAAACAGTGTCAAAACCTCATGACCCTCATGTTAGGCTCTAGAATACGACTTGGATTTTCAAAGTGTTACATATCCTATAGGCATAATTTCTAAGTCTTAACATTCTAAAACTGCTATTATTTTTTTAATTTTTTTTACAGAAATTAATCTCGATGCAGAAAATTATTTAACAACGAATAGAGAATAACTAGCAGATTTATCTATATTTGTTTTTTAGAGATGCTGAATTATTTAATAACTCCTATAAACATGATTTCTAGGTGATTGAAAAGTCAAACCATTGAAACAACAACTATAGACATGTTTTTTCTAACTCCCAAATGATATAAAATAATTTTCAATCCTTATAGGCATGATTTCTAGGAGTGAACATTTTGTATCTAATAAATGTGCACACAAGTTATTCATCATCATTCTTGCAAATTAAGCAGAGATATATAGTCATAACCCAATTAATTAATATGCAATTTATTAAAATAGAATTTTAATTTCAAAAATTAATTAGACAAGCTTAAACAAGTGATCAAGCAAGTGACTTTATTTTTTTTAGTTAGACCTAAAACTGATCTATTAAATAAGGGCTCAAACAAATTACAATCATATAGGCATGCTTTCTAACGTGAATAGGTTTGCAAATAAAGGACAATTAGCACGTAATTCGCCCTCCCCTTAGATGGTCCCCAAATTTATTTCATATATATATATACTAGAGTTAGAGAGTTGTACAAATATTACAAGCAAAAAATAAAGAACAAATGAAGAAAATACACAATACTAAAATAATATATATATATATATATATATATATCCACAACAACACAACAAGAAAGAGTGCTCAAAGTTTACCCAAAAATCATCTTCTTTTTTAGAGGAGAGAGTATTTTATTTTAGTGTTCAAGTGAGAATATTTTATGAGTATAACCGGTGGTGACTAGTGAAAAGAGGGGTCTCTTTATATAGTTCTTAAAAGTCGGGCAAATAAGGAAAGGAATTAAAAGAGATTCATTAAATATTACTTTTCCTTAAATGAAGAAGAGTCAAATCAATATTATCTTTCACCAAATATACGCAGGTAAGCAATCAATCATATTTTATATTAAGGTAAACAAAATCAGTTCCATAATACACCATGTAAAACAAGCAAGCAAAGAATAATTTCAGACTGTAAATTGATTTAGTCAAATAAATAGACGTACATATTTAAGGAATGGGGGAATTACATCAGAATTTGCCCATATATTTAAATAACTTAACACAACCAAGCAAGTGTGTGTGCGTGCGTGCCTGTACTTCTCCAGAGCTTGCTTGTTTGTCCTCGCCGGAGCCAAGGAGAGAGGAGGCGAAGGAGAGGGCGGCGCTACCTAGTCACTCGCCAGAGCTGATGTTGTAGTCTTGTCGAGCTGCTACTTCTCTGGGTCTGCGCTGTTTGTTGCTGCTCGAAGCAGCTGGCTGCATCTGGGAGAAGAAAGAATGGGGCAGCTAGCTGCATTTGCGATGACTGACAGTAGTAGCTAGCTTGTATTTCGCTTTCACTAGTGTTTGCTGATCTCTGTTGGCTTTGTTTTTCTTGCTGATGACCGTAGAGGAGGAGAGAGAGAAGAGGCGAGGAGAGAAAGAAGAGAAGCAGAGGCGGCCAGTGGTTGTTGGCCTTGCCAGAACTACCATTGCTAGCCGAAGCGAGGAGAGAGGAAGGGAGGCGACGAATGAAGAGGGATAAAGAAGAAGAGTGAAAAATGTTTTAGGTTTTTGGTTTTTAGGTATAAATTTGAAGGCTTTCGGTGATCCAATCTTGGACATTGATTTTAGAAGAGACCAGGGGCTAGGATTTAATTTGAGGATGGACGGATGAGATTTAAAGGTGAAATCATATTGAATTGAAATTGAAATGACCAAAATTATCATACGAAATGGCTAGAATTGAAATGAAAGATTGGTTATAATTGAAATAAAATTGAAATTAGAGTGACTATAATTGAAATAAATTGGAATAAAATGGGTGAAGATTTAAATGATTTTGAGAAAAATTAAGGAATTGCTATCCAATTAAAATATTACATATATTATAATATCTTTTTGTATGATTAAAATAACTTAAATTTTAAAATGTTTGACTAAAATAATTATTTCAAAATTTATTAATAATTTTTAAATATTTAAATAATTTTTATAAAGTATGCATACTAAAATATATATTTTTGGACAAAATCACTAAGATTTTAAAATCAGAATATATATTAAAAATGGGATAAATGACAGAAATCTCATCTTTAAGTTCTATTATTACCATTATCCCCTATTAGTTTTACAAATTTCCAAAATCCCTCATTTTCACGCATCAGATGAATGTATTAGCGCATCAAATTAATGTATCTTGTGCATCAGATTAATGTATCGCACACATCATATTAGTGTATCATGTATAAGACGTACATTAGAGTAATGTATCATGTATAAAATGTAATGTATCTTACTTAACGGTCAATGAATCTCGCTCATTAAATTAATGTATCAGCGCATATTTTATTGTATCAGTTTGAGAGATTTTTGTAATTATAAACTTATTAGGGTCAAATGATAATTTTACCTTAGAAGTATGTGATTATTGTCTTTTTCCCAAAATACATATTTTAATCGAATAACATTCCTGAAAATGGTTAAAGGTCGGTAAAAATTGAGTGTCAACACTATACTATAAAAAATTTAATTGCACATTAATGCTTCGTACTAGAGTCTAAAAACGTGCAGTCATAAAACAACACATGTTTATAACTTTTTTTCTTTATTTTGTTTGATTTTTATAGATTACAATTATTTTCGATAATTTAAGTCATTGACGCAAGCTAAAATGTTTTTAGGTGTTTTTGATATGTACTTTTTTTATTTTTCTTAATTTTTATTTTTTTTTGTCTATTTACGAAAAAAATAAAATTTTGATTATTTTTCGAACATTTACGAAAAATAAATTTTGATTTTTCTTTCGAAAATCTATTTTTTCAATATTTTTAAATCATTGGTGGAGTCGAAAATATTTTAAAGTTGTTTTCATATTTTTGTTGATTTTTATATTTTTCAGTCATTTACGAAAAAAATGATTCTTTTTTTGAACATCATTATTGTCCATATTTTAATGTAATTGGTTTAAGTCAAAAAATAATTGAGGTTTTTTCATATTTTTATGAAAAGAGATTGAGTTTTTTTATATTTTTCAAATATTTATGAAACAAATAAATTTTTATTTTTTCTTGAAAATCATTAATTTCCATATTATAAAGTCATTGGTGTAATGCAATTTTTTAAGTGTTCTGATATATTTTTTAAATATTTTTCTTGATTTCTATATTTTTCAGACATTTGAAATCCATTATTCTTTATATTTTAAAGTCACTAGTGCAAGCCTATATTTTTTTTGAGGTGTGTTTATATTTTACTTGATTTTTTTTATTTTCCAAACATTTATGAAAATAAAACAAAATGTTGTATTTTGTTTAAACCAATTTTTTCGACATTTTTGAGTGTGACGCATCGCGTCGCCCCTCGCAGTTCACAAAGTATCACTATGGGTAGATGTTGTGCTCCCGTAAGCCCTTAGTGTGGGACTGGCCTAAATGTGAGTCTACGTCGACAAACATCGCGCCAAGCGACTACAACCCTTCGTAAATTCATTTTTTCAACAATTATGAAGAAAAATAATTAGATTTTTGTTAATATTATTATTTTCGATATTTTAAAGTTATTGGTGCAAGTAGTATTTCCTAGTTATTATATATATATATATATATATATATATATATATATATATATAAATATACATATATAT
>NC_028640.1:29167064-29169442 GCF_001406875.1 Solanum pennellii
TATATATATATATATATATATATATATATATATATATAACTAGGAAATATTGATTTTTTGTAAAAAATCAAAATTTTGATTTTTTTCTTGAAAATCATTATTTTTGATATTTTAAAAATTATTGGTGCAAGTCAATTTTTTAAGTGTTTTTATACTTATTATATTATTCTTGATTTTTATATTTATGTACATTTATGAAACAATAAATTCTTTAGTTTTTTTTTAAAATAATTATTTTCAATATTTTTATGTCTCTGGTGCAAGACAAATATTTTTTGAGATATGTTTTATAATTTTTCTTGTTTTTTTTTTTATTTTCGTGTATTTATGAAATAAATAAAATTTTTCATTTCGTTTAAATCATTATTTTGGACATTTTTTAGTGTCACTCATCGCGTCTCCCCTCACAAGGTGTCGCGCGGGGTCGAAGCTAGCCTCTCGTGCGCCTTAAGCACGTGACTGGCCGATATGTGACCTATAAGTCCACGCGACTGACCTACATGTGAGCATGATACTTCTATCTTTTCTCTTTCTTTATATTTTTCGTGATTTTTATATTTTTGGACATTTGAAATATATTGTTTTTGATATTTTAAGTCAATGGTGCAAGTCGAGTACCTTTTTAGGTGTTTTTTAGATGTTACTTGACTTTTTTAAATTTTTCGGATATTTATGATTTTTTTTGTATTTTGTTAAACCCAATATTTTTTTCAACATTTTTGAGTGTCACGCATTGCATCGTTAGTCACAATAAAAAAAAAAGCAATGAACCCACTGGTGGGTTGTCAAGGTTTAGGCACTAATTGGTCGTTTGGTCCTAGTCCTAGTATAAAATTTGGAACTACTAGCATATAAATTGTACATCTTTTGGCTTATCTGACATACCTCGTGACTCCACGCACTTGAGACGCGTGAGATATACTCGGATGCCATATAAGTCAAAAGGTGTACAAAATTAAAAAAAGATGAGTTCAGGAGGGTAATAGGACTTTAGTTTAGCTAAGGTGTGTTTGTTATTTAGGTCATAGTCTAGGGAAGTACTTCTACATTCTCCCTTTCTTTATATTTTTCTTGATTTTATATTTTCGGGTATTAGAAATTCATTATTTTTGATATTTTCAAGTCAGTGGTGCAAAGCCAAATATTTTTCTGAGGTGTGTTTTATATTTACTTGATTTTTTTTTCCAGACATTTATGAAAAAAATAACAAATTTTGTATTTTGTTAAACCAACTTTTTCGACAAATTTGAGTGTCACGTATTGCATCGCCCCTCGCAAGGTGTCACTATGGGTGAGTTGTCCTCCCGTAAGCCATGAGTGCGCGACTGGTCTAAATATAAGTCTACGTCAACAAATGTCGCAGGAAGTGGTGGCTGAAACTCAACTCTCTTTGTTGTCGCGGCGTGAGTCCATTTTTTTGTACAATTATGAAAAAAATTGATTTCTTAAAATTATTATTTTTGATATTTTAAAGTCATTGGTTCAATTAAATCTTTTTTTTGAGGTGTTTTCATATTTTAACATATATATTTTTGTTTTTATATATTGTTGAATATTTTAGTAAACAAAATTGATTTTTTTCTTGAAATATTTTTGATATTTTAAAGTCATTTGGGCAAGTTAATTTTTTGAAGGTTTTATATTATTTTTTTATATTTGTGCATTTACGAAAAAATAATTGTTTTTATTATTTTTGAATACCATTATTTTCGTTATTTTAAAGTCAGTGGTGCAACACGGATATTTTTTTTGAGGTATCTTATATATTTTTACTTGATTTTTGTTATTTTCAGGGCAATTACAAAAAATAATAATTTATATTTTGTGAAAATTATTATTTTGGACAATTTTAGCATCACTCATCACATCGCCCCTCAAAAGGTGTCGCGCGGGGTGGAAGCTAGCCTCTATGTGCTCTAAGCATGCAAGTATATCATATATGTGAGTCTACATCAACAAACGTCACAGCAAGTGGTGGTTGAAACTCAATCTCTTTATTATCACGGCTACAACCCATCTTGAGTACTCTTTTTTGGACATTTACGTAAAAATAAATTTTAATTTTTTTTGTAAAATCATTATTTTCAATATCATAAATTCGTTGACACAATCCAATTTTTTTTTGTGTTTTTTATATTTTTCTTGATTTAACTATTTTTTGGACATTTACGGAAAAAAAATATATCTTGTATTTTTCTAAAACATACATTTTAAAATTTTATAACTCATTGGTTATTTACGAAAAAGACAAAATCTTGATTTATTTTAAAGTCATTATTTTCGACATTGAAAGTCATTGGTGTAAGTAAATAAAACGCAGGTGTATTTTTTGTATTTTTTTAATATAGTTTTATTGGTTTTAATAGTTATATATATAT